>NC_056743.1:198981553-199026553 GCF_019279795.1 Protopterus annectens
GTTGTATCTTTTCTGTTGCATTTGTTACTGCTTATTTATACCTGTTTAAATTGTGGTATTCTAAGCCTATTAGTTTTGGTTTCAGTACTTGGGCTTTAGACTTACCCCTTAACTCTCCTGGCCTTTCTCCCTCAGATTCTGACAAATATGGATGGACAATTTCCTACAGTTTCTTCTGCCAGTCTGGTTGATGTGGGCATTTTGAGACAGTGTGTAGCAACTACCTCATGTACATGGACAACCACCTACTACTACCACCTAGGAACACAATTTGTGAGAGATGCAATTGCATTAAGATCCTAGAATCTGTACTCTCTCCCTCACAAGCCAGTATATCTGGCAGTGAGAAGCTTGTCAACCCAATCACTACACCTCAACCACCACCCACACGTACACAACACACACGCACATATGTGGAGGTCCTCAACAAAACCATACCGTAACAAAGGAAACCTCCGAGGTAAAAACACACACAATCTCCACAGCCCTCCACACCACATACCACATATAGTTCACAAACCTGTGTCTCACAGCCACTAAGGCTTAACCATAAACCCAACATATTAGTCATAAGAGACTCCATTGTGAGACACATAGATGTGCCTCTCACCAGGCTGGATAAGGAGAAAGTCACAGTTAATTTTCTGTCAAGGGCCAGAATCCACCGTATCACATACACACTCAAGTTTCTCAACAACAGGTACTGTTCTGACTCTGTCATACTCCATGTTGGCATGGATGTTTTGAGATGTACCTCCCTGGGCTATATGAAGAGAGACATGATTGCACTTGCTGAATATGTGTCCGAGGTAGGTATGTCCGTAGCCTTAAGCAGCATTCTGCCATTATCCAGAATGATGCCTCAGTACAAACAGAAAATGATTGACTTTAAAAATTGGCTTAGTTTCTGGTGTCATTCCAGGGGAATGAACAGACCATGAAGCTTTGCCAGAGATGGCCTGCATCTGTCTCACTTGGGCTTCAGTCTTCTGGCAAAGGCTCTTGCCTTCCCATAGTGCCTTTTTTCAGGAAAAGTGATGACATAAAAATGTCAACAAAATGCAAATTAAAGGTCATGCTGCTAAATGCTAGACATCTAAACACAAAACTGCACTCATTGCAAGCATTCTTAACCCTGGAAAATGCTAACATCTGCACAGTCACAGAAACCTGGTTCAAAGCTGTAGAGAGCACCCCAGCCTTACCTGGTTACTCATCCTATTATACATTCAGACCCCAAACTGTGGGCTGTAAAGCCAAAGGATGTGGAGTTTCAATATATATTAAAGACATACACACCTCCAGGCTGGTCAAACAGTATGACACACAGAAGACACTCCAGGTGCAGTTAACCATTGACAAGACCCCTTACAAATCATTGCTAGCTACCGGCCCCCACATTTGATTCAAGATGCCCAGTCTGCCTATCTGCACCTCTTCAAATCTATCAAGATTCAACGCTTCACCCTGATCCTGGGTGACTTTAACTACCCAAACATAGAGTGGAAGAACTACTCATGCCAGAACAAAAATGCCCAGAGATTCCTTAATTTTGTCAATGCAAATTCCTTGGAACTGCTAGTTGATACCCCCACAAGAGGTTATAATATCTTGGACTTGGTTTTAACCAACATGAGTAACCACTGCAGCATCCCTGCAATATCATCCTCCTTGGTAAGATCCAACCATAAAGCCATCACTTTCAAAGTCATCATCTCCCCTGACCTCCCTCTAGCTAGGGTCAAACAAAAAAAAACTTCTCCAAAACTGATTACAGCCTCCTGAGGGATGGTATAAACAGCTTCACAGCCTCCTCCCCTCTCTAGGAAGTGGCACCAGTATCCAAAACTACACCAAAGCACTATATGAGCATTTATATAGATGCATGGAATCAAGAATATCTGACAGGACTAAATCATCCTCTGTAAGGAAAAGTAAACCTCTCTGGTGGACATCTGCAATAAATAAACTCTTTAACAAACTCTATAACAAAAGGAAAAAAATTGCTGTCCATCGATGTGGGAAATTATAGATCCATCAGTCTAACTAGCCTGATCTGCAAGGCCATGGAATAGATTATCATGGAACTCATTAACAAGGACATTGGCAACCTCCAAACACTAGATCCCACACAGTGTGGCTTTGTCAAGGGGAGGTCATTGTCTGTTAAATTTGGTTGACTTCTTTGAGACAGTCACCAAAGCCATGGATGAGGGGAAGATGGGGCATACCCCCTACCTTTACCTGGCCAAAGCCTTGGACACTATTCCCCACTCAGGCATAATAGATAAACTCTCTCAACTAGGCATCAAGCCATATGTTACCAGATGGTTAGATAACTGGCTCACTGATAGAACCCACCTAGTCAAAATAGGGGACGCCACCTCAAGCAGTAGACCCATAACGAGTGGCGTACCCCACGGTTTGGTCTTGAGGCCTCTGTTATTTGGGATATACTTTTCTGAGGTGCAGGTCAAAAACAGTGGGCTATGGATGACCAGGTGTGTATATGACTGCAAGCTGGGAACTGTCATCAACTCCCCTAGTGATGTAAGCATCCTCTAAGATGGTCTCACCCAAACAAATGACTGGGGCCAGAAACATGGCCTCAAGTTGAATACCAAAAAATGCATCATTATCCCTTTTTGGGGAGAGTGATGTCTCCACAAATTATCACATTAATAACAACATCCTAAGCATCCAATCAGTTGTGAGGGATTTGGTCACCCAGGTTGATAGCAGCCTGACTTTTGACCACCATGTTGCTTCCATTGTACAGAAAGCTTTCTACATGGCCCACCTCATAAGTAAGGGCATACCATCCAGGGACAAGAAGGTCATAATATCCCTGTATTCTTCCCTTATAAGGCCCATTATTAAGTACAACACCCCGTTTGGCATGTACCTTACAAAGCACATGCAGAAGCTGGACAGACTGCAGAGGTTCTTCACCAGGAGAATCCAGGGCCTCAAAATCTACCATACACAGGTAGGCTAAAAGCCCTATCCCTCTACTCAGTTTCATATAGACTCCTTAGGGGTGACCTCTGTCTGGCATACAAGGCGATCTTGGACCCCGTCTTGATGGGACTTCTGCATATCCAAAGTCAAGCCCCACTCGAGAAACCTGCACGCAGGGCCTCAGCATGGTCTGTGACATCAATAGAACTTGTTGGTGGGACAGATGTGTAACCTAGAGACTCCCCCATCTGTGGAATAGACTCCGTCTCCACATCAAGCAGAGTACCTCTTTATGTGCAACTTGGATAACTGGATGTGAAACAGAAAATATATCCCTGGGATTCTACCCTTGTCCCTGCTGGACAGGGGCATCATGTGTTGACTTGTCTAAACATGGGCTAAACTCTTGGCTAGGCTTATAAGGGCCTCAGGGACAATAACCTGGTAACTTCCTATGATCTGGTGTATGTTTCACTGCAGTTTGCGCAAGAAAAATTTGCAGTTCAGGTATTTCATTTTTGTGATTTTTTTTTGTCTAATGAAAATGAAATTTGATGATTTGGCTGTTTGAGTATTAGAAGAAGATATATATATATATATATATATATATATATATATATACATACATACACACACACACACACACACACACACACACACATATATATGTATTTATATACACATATGTATATACACAACATATATCTATCTATCTATATATATATATATATATATATATATATATATATATGTGTATATATATATATATATATATATATATATATATATATATATATATATATATATATATATATATATATATATATATATATATATATATATATATATATATATATATATATATATATATATATATATATATATATATATATATATATATATATTTCTGTGATGTGTGTGAGTAAGAGACTGGAAGATAGTTGAAATCATTTAATCAGACAGTGTCCCTCAGCTTGAATGATCCTGGAAAGAAGCACTTGTGCCTGATAAGTTTTACCAGATTAATAGATACATAAAATAAATATAAAATAATGCAGTTTTATTTTTAGTATTGGACTTAATCACTAGGTGGCACTATTTAGTTGCACTACAGTATATTGTTTTGTTTTAGAGCTCATTATTACCCACTTCTAAGATGTTCAGCTCATGGATAGGATTGCTGATGTTGTTCGAAGCTTTTTCTCTGTTAGTTTTTAGCTGTAACTGTAGTTCTTAGCAGTAATAAATTTCAAATGATGAGGCCTGATATGAAACCTTGTATCTCTCAAAACATGATTGTGAGGTAGCAAAAGAACTTGACTATGTCTGCTGGAATGTCTAGGGAAAAGTCTAATTTTGCATACTTCCCTCTGTTAAACCAGTCCTCTTCTTATATTAACAGACATAAATATTGAAGTTGGGTTTATAATGAAAATGAAAAAAAATGAATGCATCCACTGTTATCGGTCAAATGCAGAAAGAGGGCTTCTTGCACCTCCCACACTCTCTTACTTATACATATGCCCATGCCAAGGTTGTACCTAGTCAAAAGTAAAAGAAAGATAAACTTTAAAGTGTATTTTTCATGTCCACTCTTACTGTTCAGCAGTGCCATCCCAGCTCTTAGATCGACACTAACTACTTCATTACATGGAATCCAAACATTTATTTATTATTTATTTATTTATTGACATTTGTTAACCAGGTTAGTCCAACTGGGATTTTGTCCCATTTTCAGTGGAGACCCGAGGAGAAAAGCTCCAGATAGCACAATAAATCATTACAGTAATAAACAAATACAGCAAACAATAGAAACAAAACACTAGCAACAAATAAACTCTCATACTTATACATATACCCATGCCAAGGTTGTACCCAGTCAAAAGTAAAAGAAAGATAAACTTTAAAGTGTATTTTTCATGTCCACTCTTACTGTTCAGCAGTGCCATCCCAGCTCTTAGACCGACACTAACTACTTCATTACATGGAATCCAAACATTTATTTATTATTTATTTATTTATTGACATTTGTTAACCAGGTTAGTCCAATTGGGATTTTGTCCCATTTACAGTGGAGACCCAAGGAGAAAAGCTCCAGATAGTACAATAAATCATTACAGTAGTAAACAAATACAGCAAACAATAGAAACAAACCACTAGCAACAAATAAACAATAGCACGTGAACATCTTAAAAGAAAGAAAGACATTTTTTTTCCTTCTTCAGGACAATTCTATGTTACTGTACTAGTGAGGGAGAGTGCAGAGTGTGAGTAGGATCAACTGAGAGTGATTCCAATTTGGGGGAAGGAGAGAACTATGTGCATGGGCAAAAGATACTCAGGTAGATTACATACAAGGAAAACACATGAGTAAACACACTGAAACACTTGCCTTATGCAGGCCTGTAGAGAAAACCTTTCTGATTATATAATTTCTTATCCATCCTATGCAGCTTCCCTCTCTGGACACGTTCCAGCAGTTCAGTATCCTTTTACTTATATGTGCTCGAGGACTGCAACAATACTTCTTCAAGGAGTGGTCTGACCATAGTGTAGTAGAGTGAAAACATTATCCCACTCTTTTTGGAAGTTATCCCCCTGAGGATAAATCCCACCACTCTGTTTATTGCTGCCACTGCTCCTCATTCTGCTATTTTGCTGTCAGTTCCATTGCCACTGCTGGTACTTTGCATCAGGGTTGTTGTGACTCAGGTGCAGTATTTTACATTTGCCTGCAGTGACCTTTTAACTATCACCTTTCTGCCTGTTTGACCAGCTCCTGCTTGGACTCTTCTCACCCATCCTCCACTGCTGCATCTATCTTTCTGTCATCAGGTGGGTAGGAGAACTAATACACTGCTAATCTTTTTCATAAACTGCCCAGGCAAAATGTATTATATAAGGGGTTGCATATGTGTAGTCAAAAACTGTTTTGTCATCACAATCTGATGTACAATAGAGGTGACTGGCAGTTGTTTGAGTTGGCTGCAATACCAAGGTTGGGGAATAGGCCCTTTCCCTGGTATTGTGCGATCTCAATATTCGTTTAGAAGGTATTGCCTCCTTACAAAAACAGAGGATATGTTCTGGAGCATAAACCCATCAGCATTTTTTAAAATTATTTTGTGTTGATGTTATTAACATTGATGTTTGGCTGTTTAGATTTTTATAAGTACACCCATAGACACACACACAGACACACACACACACACACACACACACACACACACACACACACACACACACACACACACACACACACACACACACATTTGGTCAAGTAGTGCAACGTTGAATGTATACTTTCAAAGTATCAGAACATCAAAACCTATCGTACCGAAGCTTGAATATCGATGTCCGGATGGCACATGCAGTTCAACGGACACATTTTCAAAATGGCGAATACCGAACACTCGACTTTAACATGGTCAGAGAGTGGGGCTGACAAATGTTTTAATTTTCTCCATTATATATATATATATATATATATATATATATATATATATATCTACATATACATACATACATACATACATATATATATATATATTTATATCATGGTGCCTACTACTGCATTTATTGATTTATTGGTTTTCACCTGTGGCTGCAGCTTCTAATTAAATCTATATGGGAACAAGACTGTATCCAGTGAAAGGACAATAAAAAAGGAGGTTTGAATTTAAAAAGTCATATTGTGTACTTAGTATCTATGTATTTTTTCTGATTAAAAAAGAAAGTGTGGGGGAATTTAAATTTATTTTATTTTTGTATCTATCCTTTATTGACCAGGCTAGTCCTACTAGGCTAGTGGTCTCTTGTCAGTGCAGACCTGAGGTCATATTTTTACCACTAGGGTGTATTTGGCCAAGGCATCTGGGAACTTCCCCTACTCTTGGTAGTTGGGGGAAGACTTTGTGTGTTACACATCCTGACTTCCTGTTTCCTGTCCAGGCACATAGACAGCTAGGAGGAACAGGAAGAAAATATGTCTGATTCAGCTTTGGCTGAAAATGAAATAAAGGTTGATGAAAATGTAGTTGAAATGGTAGAATTGCTACCAGAAGTTTTTTTCTGATGCTGTGGGTGCAGAAAAAACACTGATATTGGAAGAAAAGGAGATTGTAGCTGTAACAGAGATGGATTCAGAGGAAAACTTTCAGAGGAAATTATTTGAAGGAGAGACAGTTACCTCTGGGAAATGCATAATTACAACCCTCCAATCGGGAGGGTTGCGGGATGATTATTTGGAAGAAATGGTAAACCAAAGTGAACCAGAAAGTGGAGCAGCAATTTGATGGAGTGACATCATGGAGAAAATAGAAGAAGAAAAAGGAGGAGAAGAGACTGTGCCAGAAAAAGTTAAAGAGACAAAAACTTATGCATAAACTGTTGAAGAAGGAGCAAAGAAGAAAGAAGAAATAAAATAAACAATAAAGAAGTATACAGTATATGTGAGCAGTAAAAAAGAAAGTTTGGACAGGTGTAAGGTTTGAGACACTGTCATAGCACCTCTGGATGTCAAAGCAAAAGAGGTAAGAGCATTAATTTTAATTAATAAAGAGACTTTCTGTGACTTGATATTTGAGACTGGGCAGGCCATGGAAATTTTTTGGGATGCATATAAACAAAAGAAAAATGCTTATCCATGGTCAGAATATGTTGTGCAAGCTTTTTACAGACAAACAAAAAAATAATGATCCAATTTAGAAGTGAAGTTGAAGCAAAAAAACTGGAAGAAGATTTATTAACTATATGTAAAGAAGTAATGGACACTATTTATTTATTTATTTTTATTTATTTATTTAATTTATTTATTTAATTTATTTATTTAACATTTGTTGACCGGGAAAGTATGACTAGGTTCCACAGATCCTGTTTTCAGCAGAGGCCCGGGGAGAAATGCTCCAGATGCATGTCTTTAGAATGTGGGAGGAAACCGGAGTACCTGGAGGAAACCCACGTGAACGCAGGGAGAACATGCAAACTCCGCACAGAAGGCACCCCGGCCGAGAATCGAACCAGAGAACCTCTTGCTGTGAGGCGACAGCATTAACTGCTGCACCACTGCACCACCCCACTGCGACACTACAAAAATAGATGATGAAAAAGTACTATGGACTAGGGGATGGGAATGTGCAGTAATACTGAAAATGGAAAATTATAATGTTATGCATGTACCTAGTATTATTGATGTACATGGTAATAAGGGTTTTGTGAAACACAGGGGTCAACCAAAAACTTATTTTTGTTGAAAAATGATCATTTAATCAATGAATGTGATAAAAATATGCCATTTATGTGGTAAACCAGGGCATAATGCAAAAAAATGTGATTTAAAGTGTAAAAATGTGGCAGTACTGGTCATTCATGACCAGAATGTGAAATGAATGTGCAAGAAAATGAAAATGAATGTATACAGGATAAAGAGATAGTAGAATGTGTTATACAAGAAAATGTACAAAAAGATGTAACTGATAAAGAGGTTATACGTGAAGTTAAATGCAGTAACAAGGAAAAAGAAACGGAGGAGACAAGTGATGAAGAAGCTGATTGGTGGACAGTAAGAAATGAAAAAAATATTATAGGGAAAAGAATTAAAGAAAGGAAAAGAAAATTCAAAAACATAATGATTAAAGAAAATAAAGGAAAGCGATAAACATTTTATTATACTAACTGTTCTTAAAAGCTGAAAATATTAGCTTTAAATGTGAACAGTATGAAAAGTCTTAAAAAAAGACTAGGTGTAGTACAATGGTGTGCTGCAGTAGAACCACGTATTATTGTTTTAGAAGATATCACATTATTAACAGAGGATGAAAGAACACAAACTGAAAAACTTTGGAATGCCATGGTAGTTTGGAATATGGGGAAAGTAACATGCTCAGGCATATGTATATTGTGTCAAGAAAGCATTAAAATATTAGCTGTAACCATAGTGGAACTAGGCGAACTACAGTAATAGACGTGAGATGGAAAAATATGTGTATGGAATTATAGCTTTATATGGATATGAAACAAAAAAGAGAGAGAAATTATGTTTAAAAATATTCTATTTGTATTATATTTATATGTTTGTTTAACTATGGACATAGTGGTGGGTGATTTTAATTGTAATTTAAGGAAAAGTAAAAGAATTGTGATGTTGAAATGGCTAAAAAAATTATGAAAAGTGGAAAGTTAAGTGTATGGGAGAATAACCACTGGACCTATAAAAGGAATGAAATTAGGACAGATATTGATTATTTTTAACATCTGATAGTTTAAAAGTTATTAAAAAGGAAATAAGTATGCTGGATTTTCAGATCATGTGGCAATATGAGTTAACATACAGGAAAATGAACATATAAGAATAGGAAAAGGAATAAAGACAATTAATGAAAATTAATGAGATTTAGAAGAGAAAAAAGAACTTGTGGAATTATGGAAAAATCATATGACTATGAGGGAGGTTTATGAGAATTGGAATGTTTGGTGGCTTAATTTTAATATAAAAAAGTATTTTAGAATGTATAAGGAAGAAAAGAAGAAAAGAAAAAGAGAGATATAAGATATTAAGTCAAGAAACATTTAGAGACTTATTAGAGAAGAAAAATCCTTTTATAAAAAAGAAAGATAAATATATAAAATGAATCATATTAAAAGTAACACCTTGTTATATAAGCAAAAATATTGTTTACAAGGAAAGAAAGAAGAGGTAGCACATAAATAATAAAAGAAGTAAAATAATAAGAAAATTAAAACATAAGAAAGGTAAGCAAATAAGACAGCACAAAGGTAATATATGAAATAATATGTATTGGAGTTATTTGTTAAGAGAGAAGAAAACATAGAACACATTTATAAATGTGAAAAATTAAATAAGGAAGATAATGAGTATTTAGAACAAAAAATAACCATGAAAGAATTGAATGAAATTCTAAAAGATATTAACATGAATTCTGCAACAGGACTGGATGGAATTGAATATGGTATGTATAAAGAAATGAAAGAGTCTCAAAAAGTAATTTTATAGAAGTTATGAATGAATGGTTAGAAACTGGAATTAAAGAGAAAGAGATATGTACAGGTGTTATAAAATGTATTTTTTTAAATGAAAATAAAGACGAGATAAAAACTGGAGACCTATAACATTGAAAAATACAGATTAGAAAATTTTTATGAGAATAATAACAAAAAGGTTACAGAAAAAATGGATAGAATATATGACCAAAATGTATTTGGAAGAAAAGGAAAGGAAGTCAAGAGTCATTATGGATAATAAGAGAAATAATTGATGATATCATAAATAAAAATTTAAAAGTGAAGGTTATGATAGGGATATAAGTAAAGCTTATAATAATATTCAATATAAATCATTATGGGGAATTTTGCAAGCATATAATGTAAGCAGAAAATATTGCAAGTAATAAAATCTGTTTATGAAAGGAACTATGTGAAACTAAATGTAAATTGCTGGATTGGGTAAGAAATAAAAATAGAATGTGAAATAAAGCAGGGCTGTCCAGCTAATAGTGTACTTTTCGCATTAGTTATGAATGTAATAGTGAAGGAAATTAATAAAATGTCAAGTAGTGGTGGATACAAAATGATGAAGGAAGTACAATTAGCAATAATGTATAATTATGTGAATATTTTATTAATTGTTAAAAATAAAGTATGGCTGGAAAAAGTAAATGAAAAATTAAGTATAAATTTAAAAAATGGTTTAAATATAAATACTGTAAGGAGAAAAGTAAAGGATTTGGTTTTGAAAGTATGATAGGAGGTGTTGAGTTCAATGAAAAATATATAGATATATTAGGAATAACTTTTGGAAGGAATGAATACAGACAGCAACAATGGGGTAATGCACTTAAAGAAGTTAAGGATATGACTAATTTTGAGAAATCATATAGATTTTCATATAGAAAAAAACACACTTGTTGAACACTATGGTAATAGGAAAAATTGCTTATGTTGCAAACCTTTATATGATTCCTACTAAGTATGAAAAGGAATCGATGATGATTATATTCTCTTTTATATGGGGCCCCAGACTGAATCCAGTCAAAAGAGGGATTCTGTATATGAAAGAAGAGCCAAAGAGATTTGGGTTTAATAAGCCCAATAGTACACGCAGCATCTTTAATTTTATATAAGGTATTAAAAGGAATTATGGAAGAAAATAAAAACTTTGATAGAAATTATACTATATTATAAATGCAAAGAATTGTGGGAAGGAATGGAAGTTAAAAAATGAAGTAAAAGCATTGTGAATGAAGAAATGAAAGAGTACCAAAACAAAATTGTGTTATGGGAAATAAAAAAGAATACATGTGATAAAAATAGAAAGGAATGGTACTTAAGTATTATGAATGCATTTTATTGTATTGATCCATGGAAAGATTTAGAAATAGATAAGAAAAAATCCATAATGATTAGATATAATAACTATAAAAAGATTAAAGAATGTAATGATTTTTTATGGAGATTGTTTGTTAGAAAATTGCTGGTTAAGGCAAATATGCCATGCAAAAAAAAAAAACAAGATGGAATATGTAATAAATGTGGAGAGTCTGAGACTACTGAGCATGTATTTTTGAAATGTGAAAGAGTTAATAATTTGTGGAAAGGAATATGTAAAGATAATAGGGTAAAACGTTTGTTAAAATTTGAACAAATAAATATGGACATAATAGAATTTGGATATTATGGTGCATGTAAACAGGAAGAAGTAAAGAAAATGGACAGAGTAATACTTTGTGCTTCATGCACTATATGGAATGAGAGACTAAATGAAATTAAATACAAAGGAAAATGGACTTTGACAAAGATTTTGGAATCCTACTCCTCGGTATAGGGGATTTGTTAGAGTGTGGCACGTCTTACTTCCTGTTTCTGTTCCAGGTGGGTAGCCAGCCCGGTGAACCAGGAGAAATGGCAAGTGTGAGTTGAGCAGAAGAAGTAATGGAGAACAAAAATATGAATATGGAAATTTTACAAGTAGCTGAAAGTCATACAAATGTAATAGTAGTGGAGGAATCATCTGTACCAGAGGGGAAAGAGATAATGGAGCAAAGGAGCACATCGGAGGTTACAGAGGCAGAAACAGGAATGGATTCTGAGGACCTGTTTCAAAAGAAGTTGTTCAAGAGGGAGATGGAGAGTCAACAGAAGTGTAATATTACAACCCTCCAGTCAGAGAGTGAAGTTGCAGCATCTTGGGGAGAGATAATGGAGAAAATACAACAAGAAGAGAATGCCGAGAAAGCAGCAGTAAACAGGTCATATGCACAAACAGTGAAGGAGGGAGAAAGAAGGGTTAAGGAGGTGAAGGAGACAAAAAGTTTATGATGCAAGTAAGCAATAACAAAGAAAAAAGTTTAGATAGGTATAAAGTTTGGGACTTGGTGATTGCACCATTGGGTGTTACAGCAAATGAGGTAACAGCCTTCATTCTTATTAATAAAGAGACATTTTGTGATATAATATTTGAGACTGGTCAGGCTGCGGAAAATGTTATAGAGAAATATGATCAAAAAAGAAAGATAATCCATGGTCAGGGTATGTGGTTCAAATGTTCTATAGAGAAACAAAAAGAGAGTTATGGTGCAATTCAGAATTTAAATTGAGGCAAAAGACTTAAAAGAACATTTATTGAACTTATGTAAAGACATTATGGACACAACAAAAAATTATGATGAAAAGGGTTTATGGAGTGGGGGTGGGAATGTGGGGTTATACTAAAAATGGAAAATGATAATTTGATATATATATTCCTAGTGTTATTAATATAAAAAGCAATAGAGGGTTGTGAAATATAGAGGACAACCTAAGACATGTTTTTTTCTGTGGAAAAGCAAAGTCCAAAAATGTACCAGAACCACAAGATGAAATGTAACAATACTGTTTTATTCATAAGTAAAAACTTTCACAATTGTTGCATCTTCAGGCATAAAAGCAGATACTTACGAGGCTAAATCTCCTTATATAGCACGTATCATGAGATGTAATAAGCAATTAAATATGCTAATAATATCATTAAGCATTTAGGTAAACATTATATAAAGCATGAAAAATGCAATACTAGGACATAAGGGATGTAAAGATATACAAAATCAGTTAAAAACATATAAAAGCATATGTATGTAAACATACAGAATCACTTAATGCAACTGTGAAGAAATTTTAACTCATGAGTTTGTTGTAAAGATTGTATTTAATCCTGGAGGGTGATTAACTCTAAAATGTGGAATCCATTTATTTTCTTGTCTCTCAGTCATGTTAATAATATCACCTCCCCTAAGATATGTAGGAATCTTTTCTAAAATTAAAAATGTAAAATTGTGGACATTATCTGTGTTGCGTATATGTTTATATAGAGAATTAATGTCTACACCTCTTTTAATGTCAATCAGTTCAGTACTTAAATATCTTTACCATTCAATTAAAATGAAGACAATGTAATATATAAAATTAACCCCTTAGTATCTGAATAACAATAAGTAAAACTAACTAAAACACTGTGATTAAAATAAAAATAAAAATACAAATACCAAAAATCTAAACATTAGAATGTTGAATTTGAGCATCCTATTTCTAGAAGTAAGTTTATATTTAATACTTTGGCTACCTGTACCACTGAGTATGTAGTTTATTTTGTGAACTGTATGACATGCACTAGTTTCTATATAGACAATACAAACTATAAATTAAAGAAAAAAAAATAGCCTCACATATCTCTGAAATATGTAGAGGGATGGAGACTAATGCATTATATAAACATATTTTGGATAATGGTAGTGATCATACATTCAAATTTAGAGTGTCATAAAGAGTATATCTAAATAAAGAGGAGGCGATATTGTTACCAAAACATTGAGTGTAACCATATAACAAGTGAGTATATTATTGCCTTTAATCCACTTGTGCAAGAATTCTAAAGAAAATGGGAGCTATCCTTAATAATGGTTGTGGACATGCTCAGAACTTTTTTTAACTCACTTTCTAAATACTTCATAATCAGTTCTGTCACCCATCCACTATTGGTCGTAAGGGTGGAGTAGTCTGAGATTTATGTATCTTAGGAATACTATAAATAATGGGAGTAATCACAGTTTCCACAAGTAAATATTCATATAATTCCTTACTTAAACATGCATGTTAATACATATTCACAATTTGTGAAAATACTCCTTTACTAATTAGCTTTACCACATTTGCATTAATACATTCAAAGTCTATTGTATTCAGCATTTCTAACATACTATCTATGTGAAATTATTTATTTCGCACAATTACACTGCCACCTTTCTTGGCAGGTTTAATAACAATATCATCATTGCTATAAAGTGTCTCGATAGCTTTGTATTCATCCTTTTGTAAGTTGTAAAACTTTTCTTAAAATTGCTATAATATTGTTGATATAACTCATTTTCTACCAACATTCCAAACACAGATGTAACAGAATTACATGGTAGTATAAACATACTGCTTCTACAGAATTTATTAGTCAAATGCTCATTACCACACTTACCATATTGCAAAAACACTTTTAAATTTAACTTGTGAATAAACATTTTAAATTCCATTACAATTTGTGAAATGTCCACGCTGCTCACTGGAATAAAAGTTAGTCCTTTGTTAAATATATGTAATTCAGTTTCATTAAGGGAATAATCCTAAAGTTTAAATACAATATTAGGTGTAACAGTACCTGTTAACTGCTCTTTTTTGTTGACTGCTGAATTGCTTCTCTTCCATCTCCACTGGCTGGCATGCCTATTCTTTTTGGGAGTATAGGAAATGGGTCTTGTCCAAACAAAACAATTATTAATATGTGTAGATCCAGGTATCTCTAAGGGATCAAGTGCTATGATAAAATTAGCATCAGTGACTGTTCACTGAGTATTTAAAGATGTGGAGGGCTGGCTTAGTACAGCTGATATTTGTATAACTGGTCCAAACACTGCTGTAGTATCCATTGTAGAAGGTGTGATGTTATTGGGAGGAGATAAGATTTTGTCAAGTCCTTAATTGATCTGTTGTACACAAGGACTCTTCTTGTCATAGGCTTTCCTAAAATTGGGTCAAGACAAGACCTCCCCTTTCTTAAAGTCATTGTAGTCACTCTTTAGTTTTCTCTTTTTATCATCAATGAGTTTAAGCTCAAAATCAACCATTTGGTCAATTGTTTCACTTTTTATATAGGAAAAATGAATTGGTGTTTTAAAGATTGAATCTGCAGCCACTTGTCTGACATTAAAAGAGGTGTAGACACTAATTCACTATATAAACATATATGTGACACAGGTAATGTCCACAATTTTAAATTTTTTAATTTTAGAAAATATTCCTAAATATCATAGGGGAGGTGATATTATTAACATGACTGAGAGACAGTAAAATAAATGGATTCTATGTTTTAGAGCTTACCACCCCCATGATTAAATGCAATGGTTACAATGAAATCAGAGTTAAAATTTCTTAGCAATTGCATTAAGTGATTTTGTATGTTTACATATGTATGCTTTTATATGTTTTTTTAACTATTTTATATATATTTACATCCCTTATGTTCTACTACTGCATTTTCATACTTTATTGTTTCTGTAAATGCTTAATGACACTTTTAGCATATTTAATTGCTTATTACATCTCATGGTATGTGCTATATAAGGAGATTTTAGCCTCTTAAGTATCTGTTTTCTTGCCTGAAGAAGCAACAACTGTTGTGAAAGATTTACTTGCGAATAAGACAGTATCATTACAGTTCATCCCATGGGTCTGGTACATCTTTGGACTTTGTTTTTACTTGTGATTTTAACAGATGTATTGACCAGGCTTTCTTCATTATTCATTTTCTGTGGAAAAGATGATCATTTGATTAGGGAGTGTGACAAATTAAAATATTTTATATGCGGTAAAACTGGACATGAAGCAAAAAAATGTTATTTGGAATGTAAATAATATGGTGACACTGGGCATGCATGATTAGAATGTGAAGAAAATGTGCAAACTACAGAAAAAGAAGATATACAAAAAGTAGATCAATATAAAAAGAAAAGATCAAGAAGGGCAGATTGAGACACAACATACAGAAATAAATTCAAAAGAAAGGGAGAAAGAAAGTGAAGTGTCACTGGACATAAGCAAAGAAGAGTATGTGAAATGGCAGATAGTGAGAGGAAAGAAAAACTCTATAGGGAAAACAGTGAAAGAAAAGAGTATAATTACAAAAGAAAGCAAAAAAGGTAAAATGAGAAACACGTTATACTAATTTTTATAAAAAAAAAAGATTTTAACTTTAAATGTTAATAGCATACAACATTGTTAAGAGAAGAATATGAATTTTGGAATAGTGTGTCTTAATAAATGCTCATATTATTGTATTAGAGGATACTAGATTATTAATAGAGGAAGAAAGAAAATGAACAGAAAAGCTATGGGATGGACCTATCATTTGGAATATGGGAATAGACACTTGTTCAGGGATACATGTTTTGAACATATATCAAGATATTAGATGCTACTATAGCTGAATTAGGACAAATTGCAGCATTATACATACAATGGAACTCAAATGTGTGTAGAACTATTGCTATATATGCACATCACAAAGAAAGAAAGAGATAATGTTTAAAAATATCCCTAACTATGTTTGTATTAATATGGATATAATACTAGTGGGAGATTTTAATTGTAATTTAAGAACAAGTAAGAAAAATAGTAGTCATGTCAAAATAGTAAATAAAATAATGAAATGTCTCAAATTATATATATATATGGGACAATATACAACGGACCTGCAGAAGAAGTGAGAGTAAAACTGAAATTGATTATTTTTTAATTTCAGATAGCAAAATGATAGGAGATAAATAATGAAGTTATGGAACACCATATAGACATGAGAATATTTAATGAAAATTGAACAAGTTGGTTGGTATGTCTTAAGCAAAAATTTGAAAAATGCTTCTAATAATGTATGGAGAAGAAGAGAAAAAAAAGAAAAAGTAAAATATAAAATTTAAGGCAGGATATGTTTCAAGAACTGTAAAGAATGAGCTTTTTATGCAAAAGAGAAATAAATATGTGAAATGAATCAAGTAAGGATTAAGAATTTACTACACAAACAAAAATATTGCTTACAAGGATGAAAAAGTAGTGTCTTATTTATGCAAGTTGGTGAAAGAAAATATGTAATAAGGGAGTTAAAGGATAAAGAAGGAAATAAAGTAACAACAGAAGAAGAGCTATGTGGAATTATGAAGGAAAACACCAAAAAACAGCGTAAACCAACGACTGATAAACTATAGTGTACCTAATACGCTGTAAGGTATAGATTCCACAGGAGCCGCTTGTGCAAACGTCCATGGATGTGTGGATGAAAGTGCTTAACTGAACTGTTTTCTTAATTGTGTTTTAATGTTGGAATAAAATGTGCGCTTTTGCATGAGTGGCTCCTGTGGAATCTGTACCTTACAGCGTATTAGGTACACAAGAATTATTAAGGAACACATAAGACAATCAACAAAAAAGGAACAAAATGAAAGCAAAAGTATGACGTTAATAGATTAGTTAAAGAAAACAATGAAACCTGGAACAAAAAATAAACCTGAAAGAGCTAAATGAAGTATTAAAAGGAATTAATTTGCATATAATGACAGGATAAGATGGTATTGAATATCATGTGTATAATGAAATGGAAATCTGGGAAAAAGTAATGTTTGTAGAAGTACTGAATGAATGATTAGAATTGGGAATAGTAGATGAAGAAATATGTATTGGAGTAATATTCCTATGGGAAAAAGGAGAAAAAGATGACATAAGGAACTAGAGACTGATAGTACTAAATAGCACAGACTATAAAATATATAACTAAATGGTTAATAAAATGGACAATCTACTTGATCAAATGATATTTGGTAGAAAGGGAAAAGGAAGTCAGGATTTATTATGGTTAACAAAAGAAGTAATAGATGATGATATAAACAGAAAAGTACAAGCAAAGATCATGATAGGAGATCTAAGTAAGGCATTTGATAAAATACAATATGATTTTCTATGAGAAATTTTAGAGGCATATAATATAAGTAGAAAAATAATACAGGTAATTAAATTGACATATGAAAGGAATAACCTTAAAATAAACATGAATGGATAGATTAAAAAATAAAATAAAAAAGAATATGGAATAAGACAAGGATGTACAGCTAGCAGCATTATGTTTTCTTTAAAGATGAATGTCATGGTGAGTAAGATTAATAAAATTACAGATATTGCAGATACAAGATGACAGAAAAATTGCAATTACCTATAATGTATACATATGCAGATTATATCATATTAATCACTAGAAATAAAGAATGGATGAAAGAAAGAAGTGAAAAATTAAATAAATCAGTATAGAAGATTGGTCTATGTATAAATGAAGAAAAAAGTAAAGGTTTTGGATGTAAGAGAAATATAGGAGACCTAAAATGTAATGATGAAACCACAGATGTATTAGGAATAATATTTGGAGTAAATGAGTATAAGAATAAGCAGTGGAAAAAGGTGTTTCAAGAAATAAAGTATATATGTACTTTTTAGAAAATATATAGATTATCATACAGGAAGAAAGTGCATTTGATAAAGTCTGTCCTTTTAGGTAAAATAGCATATATAGCTAAAACCTATATGCTGCCAACACAATATGAAAAATAATTAATGCCTATTATATTTTCCTTTATATGGGAATCAAGAGGGGGATTTTGTATATGAAAGAAGAGCTGGGAGGATTAGGCCTAATAAATCCAGTTTGTCTATGCAGCATCATTGAATCTACAGTATATAGAGCTTTGAAAGGTTGTTCCAATGAAAATAAGAATTCGACAGAGCTTATTTTATACTATAGGTATAAATGTTTCTGTAAAAAATGGAAATAAGGAAAAGACTAAAACATGTTATGAATGAATCAAAATAAAATTATATTATGGAAATTAAAAGTGAAGAAGATTGAAAAGAATAGAAAAGAATGGTATTTAAATATTATGAAAACATACTATTTGGTCAACCCTTGGAAACATTTAGATATAAAGAGAAAGAAAACAATAACAGTGAGATATAAATGGTATAAGAGTATATATGAGTGTAAGGATTTACTATGGAGAGGGCCCATAGGTAATTTGCCTGTTAAGGCAAATATAACTCCAATAAAATGAACTACAACTGTTAAAAACACAAAGAAATGGCTTTGCCGTTAGAAACCAAGTTCAAACAGATTTAGAACTTTAAAACTTTAATGTGAGCACTTTCGTCAGAGACAGTACTCTGACTTCTGTATGAACTTGGTTTCTAACTGCAAAGCCATTTCATTGTGTTAAGGCAAATATGCCTTATGAAAGAAAACAAGATAGAGCATGTATTGATTGGGTATGATTATTATGGCAAAAACGAGAAGATGTGAAGAAAATTGATAGAATGATATTTTTTGTTTTATGGACATTATGGACTGAAAGATTAAATGAAACCTAAGTTCAATGGAAAATGTATATTAGCAGATATTTTGAAGAAGATACATTTTTGGTTGTGGAAGAAAGGGTGGGGGAAGTGCTTGTTAATATAACTTTAAGTGACATTGTTAAAAGTGTAAATAATTGTAAATAATGTAAATATGTATATAGTAAATACCGTATGTATATAAGTGATGTCACTCAATAAAAAAACTACTCTTTAGAGCTGCTAGATGCTGCCAGAGGGCTCCTACAGCAGCAAGGGCACAGACACATCTCTCCCTCCTCCAAACAACAAGATACATGCGAGAGAGAATTATATATATAAACTGAGGCTGAGGCTAGCTTCTCAACTCAGGACTGGCAAAACCAGACAGGAGGAGAAGGTAACCACACACACATAAACCCCAGTCTCACATAGAACACCCAAAAAACACAATCAAATAACACAACACACACATCAAACATACTCGAGGCAATTGATAAAAAAAAAGCTGAAAGCAGCAGAAAGCAAAACAGCAGACCACCCCAACTGCCACCTCATGACATAACACAAGCAACACATAGATCACAAAGTCAGTGTGCAATCCAGTCACAGCCCCACAACAAACACAATGCTGGCCAGACACTTGTCATAGGTGACTCCATAGTCAGACACACTGACGGCCCCACTCACCAGACTGAACACAAGGAGAGGGTCACAAGTTGCCTGTCGGGCGTAGAACTGCCAACACAACACAAGCACTCAGGTCACACAGCAAGTACAAGTATGACTCCAGTCATTGTCCATGCCGGTTGATGTGGATGGGACCCTCTGGGACTACATTAATAAGAAGAGCTCTCTCAGATTATGTAGCCCAGGCTGGTATGACCTGACCTGACCCTGTCCTACCTTCACCCTCACCTTCACCCAGTGACAATACAGAGACACAGAGATCAATGTTAATCTTAATAATTGGCTTAATTTCCATTCTAAAGGGATCCAATGTCTGCCTGGTCTGTCGAATGACACAAGCCATACAGCCACGCTGCTTCAGGGATGGATGCCTGTCACCCCTGGGTTTCCGGATATTGGCAAAGGCTCTGCCTGACATGGAAACCAACCACAACCACGCTGAATCCCTTACAAATGCTCTCACGAAGACCCTCTAGGATGCATGGGATCAAGCAATCCCAAATAAAATCAAGACCTCAAAGAGCTCTCTCTAAAGCTAGCTAAAAGCATCTCTCTATGGGACTGGTGAATGCTGGCTGTGTGCTACACTTAAACTCAATGAGGAACTAAACCCACATATAAGGCTGCTGTTTAATCCATCTTTTTTTCAGAGTGTGCAAAACATAGAGAGGGATTAGAAGGACAAAGTTTGCAGATGACTGCAAACTAGCTAAGAGGTTATCAGGGAGGTGGGGACAAGTTGTTGACAGTAACCTTTTTTGACACTCACATTGCCAAAGTGGTTAGGAGGACCTAACCTGGATAATGATGCTCCACCTCAAAAAAAATCCACCACCAGAGCCACAAGAGCAAGAGACTTAAACCTCAACACGGATATAAAACAGAATCCCCATGTGTGAGAGAGAGCCTCTGCTGGCTCTGTTCAAGAGGAATCTTGACCAGTGGATGGAGGAAGCCCTAAGGGAAGCAGCAGCATTATGAGCAGCATTGAGGAGGAGAGAAAAGCTATGGAGAGTTTGGAGGTGGAAAGTGAGAGTTTGCAGAAAAAAATTGTTTGATATGGAGCTCAAAAACATAAACAAGGATTTCTGTGTGCTGGATGTTACATATGAGCAACATTTAGCTGTCTCCATGGAGAAGGAGTTGAGTGAGTCTGTTGAAGTGGTGCAGATATCAGAACTGGTGAAGCAGTAACAGACAGTAAAAGAGGAGAGCAGCCACAAGCTGAGAAGGTCTGGTGTTGTGGAAACAGATAACACAGGAAATAAAACATATGTAGCAGTGACAACAAGAAGGAGAACAGCAACAAACCTGTGAATAAAACTGTTCTTAAAAATAAGCGAAGAACAACTGTAAGAATAAGAATGAAAAATGACACTTTAATAGGCAGATATTAGGTATGAGACAATTTGGCAACTGTTCTGGGTTTTAAAGCTTAAGAAACATGGTCTTTTTACATATTAGGACAGAGATGTTTTGTGACATAACATTTTTTATTTATTTTATTTTATTTAACATTTATTAACCGGGAAAGTCCGACTTGGAACAAAGCCAATTTTCAGCAGAGGCCCGGGGAGAAATGCACCAGACACATGTCTTTCTAACATGGGAGGAAACCAGAGAACCCAGAGGAAACCCACATGAACACAGGGAGGACATGCAGACTCCATGCAGAAGGCACCCCAGCCGAGAATCAAACCGGAGAACCTCTTGTTGTGAGGTGACAATGCTACTGTTACACCACTGCGCCATCCATTTTAAACTGATAGACTTATGATAATGAAATTTCTGGAACTGTGTAATAAAAAGAATGGCATTTAAATGTGGAACAATTATTTGTTTTTTGGTAGTAACTTAAATGTTAAAAAAATTTACTTTCCAGTTTAGAACTGATGGACTGAAAGACAACAATGTTAAAAAATCCATGCAGAGTTTGTGTGAAACTGTTGATAATATTGTGAAAGTTAGAGAGGAGAAAAACTTATGGAACAGAGAGCAGAGTTTGGAAGCTGTTTTGAAATATGAAAAAAAACATGGAGAAACACTTGCCAAGTTTTATTTTTGTGGCTCGTCATAGAGTGACATTAATATATACTGGCCAGCCTAAATCATGTTTCCTTTATGGTGGGTTTTCTCATTTAATTAATGATTGTGACAAGGTACAAATTAAGGATTGTGTGGAGAAATGACATACAGCAAGAAGGGGTGTGCCTGAATGCAAGTTGTTTAAAAGGGGACATGTCTGGATGGATTGTCAAGATCAAACAATAAATAATTAAAATGAAGGAAAAAGCAAAGAATACATACATGAAGAAGGATAACAAGTGGCTGAGTAAGAAGGTGAACTAGGTGAAGAAGAAACTGTAGAAGAAAAATATATATGGAGGGGAAAATGAGGAGAGATGGAGTGTATGCAGGAAGAGAGGTCAGGAGAAGAGATTGATACTACTACTATTTTTTGAAGTTCTAGACAGTGAAAAATCTTATCCTGAGGATCAAGGATTACTTGTACATAAATCCAGGAAATTGTTCAATTTGGGAAAAAAAAAATAATACCACAAAAATTAACAAATATTTTCCTTACATTTTAAAAGAAGGAAAATCAGTGATTTTAGAGACTTTCCGTAAATGTGAACAGTATTATTAACACTGTAAGAAGAATAGGGATACTGGAATGGCGTGCTAAATGTGATGTTGATGTTCTTCTGTTAGAAGAAGTTAAATTCCTAATAAATGCAGAAAGACTTATACAGTGGAAATTTAATATGAAACTTAGGAAGTGAACTTTGTTCTGGAGTGGCTGTGGTGTGTAAAGAAACAGAGAAAATACTAGATGCAATGTTGGTAAGGATAAAGTTTAACTGTTGTGGATATGAAGTTGAGAGAACATGTTTATTGAATTAAAGCATTGTATGCATATATAACTAGCAAGGAAAGAGAATCTGTTTCATCAAATATTAGACTGTGTGGTGGTTCACATGAAAATTATAATTGCAAGGGACTTTAATTGTGATTTAAGGGGAAACTATAAAAAGATGTAAATATAAAATATAGGAAGTTATAAAATGTGGTAAATTAACTCTTTAGCACAAAAGTCAATGGACTTATAGAAGGGGGTATTTGGATCTGAAATTGATTATTTTATATCATCAGAAGGCTAGGGGTAGCAGATGGTGATATAGTTGTGACTTTTTTCAGACCATTTAACAATATGACAACTGGTGATGGAAGAAAGTAGTATATTAAAATAGGAAAGGGCATAAAAAGAATAAATGAGAAATTATGGGATGAAATTGGAGAGTGGGAAGTATTACAGTTATGGAAAGATCATATAACTATGAATAATTTCTATAAAAACTGGTCTGAATGTTGGATTGGGTTTAAAAAGAAGTATAAAAAGTATTTTTTCAATGGCAGGATGATGTAAGATAGGAAGAGAAAGTGAAGTATGTATAGAAATATTTTAAGAAAATGTAGACAATGATATAGGAAAGTATTATGATATGGAAAAACAACTATATAAAAGAAATTGAGAAAAAAGTTAAGGCGTTACTGTTTAAGCAGCAGTACTAGTTACAAGAAAGAAGGGAGGTGGCATCTGCATATTTGGTTAAAATAGTTAAAGGAGGATATTAATATAATGAGGTAAATGAAAAAAGTAAAAGGAGAGGTAAAAAGAACAGAAGAGCAAATTATGAGTATTATAGCATGAGTACATCATGTGGAAAATATGTATAAGAGTAAAAGGAAGGACAATAAGCAAGAATGGCAAGTAAAAAATCTAGAATGAGTTAAGGAAGTATTTGAAAAAGAAATTACTATTAGTGAATTGGATGAAGTGCTTAGAAAAGTAAATGCTGAATCAGTAGGAGGCACAGACTGTATAGGGTAAATAATGTATAAGAAATCAATGAAATGGAAAATATGGTAGTTTATAAATGTACTGAATAAATGGTTGAATGAAGTTTTTATTTTGTTATGAAGAGTTATGTAATGTGATATTGCATTCTATATGGGAGAAAGATGAGAAGAATAAAATAAAAATTGGAGATCCAGCATGCTAAATAACACAGATTATACATTTTTATAAGAATGATACACAAGAGAATGGAAGGGAGGATATTATGGAAGAAAGTATATATGGTATAAAAGGGAAGGGTTTTCAAGAGTTTTTATTGGTTGTGAGAGAAACTGTGGATGATATCACATGTAAAAGGGAGGGCATGACATGATGCTTTGTAGGATATTATGGAGAAGAATGGAATAGATAATAGAATTTGGAGAGTATGTATGTCAGCATATCAGGATAATAGAGTGACAGTTTTAGTGAATGGGCAAGAAGTGTGGTATTAGACAAGGATGTCCCATGTGTAGAATATTGTTTGCATTGGTAATGAATGCAATAATGAGTGAAGCAACTTATAGAAATGAAAGATTCTAGATATGGGACACAAAAGAAAGTAGTGATTCCAGTACTTTTGACATGCACAGATGATATACTTATAGATGCTAAGAACAAAATATGCATGACAGAAGTGTTGGCTTGTCTCAATGTATGTTTAAAGGAAATGAGAATGATCTTGAATAAAGATAAAAGTAAGGGTTTGAGTGATGTGAAAATTAGGGGTGTATTTTTCAGTGACTGAAATGTCTTTACTAGGGATAAAATATGGAAAATATGATGTAGTTATGATGTAATGGGAAGTTTTGATAAAAGAAATGAAAGAAATGTCTTCTGTGGAGGATGTATATATCAGCATTCAGGAAAAATGTTTATCTGGTAAATTATCTGTTAATGGGAAATATAGCATATATGTCAATAGTTATATGATCCCAGAAAAATATAAAAAGGAAATTGTGCAATTAGTGTTTTTTCACATTGTGTTTGAGATTAAACCCAGTGAAAAGAGGTGTGTTGCATATGAATGGAGATGAAGGGGAATTGGGATTACTATGGAGTATACACATTTAAAGAAGCAGAATAAACAACTCGATTAAACTTGCATGGAGTATTAAATGGGTAAAGGAAGAGAATGAGAAATTAATATTGAGAATGTTTAAAAATAAGAGCAAAAATTTCTGGGAAATGACGTTAATGAGAAAAAGAGAAAAATAATATGTAAATGAAGACACTAAAACATTATCTAGAAAATGTAATAACATGGAAAATAAAAATTGATAGTATAGAGAAATATAGAAGGATGTGGGATAATAATGTGATGAGACAATATTATTATGTAAATCCATGAAAAAAACTAACAGAAGATTGATTAAAGCCATTAAAATAAAGAAAAAGTGGTGCACCAAGACAGTACAGAGTCAGAACTTCCTATGGAGACTGATAATAAGCTACCAGTAAAGGGGACTAAAGGGGAAAGTTAAAAGAGTGTGCTTATTCTGGTGGAAGAAAGAGACAACAGAGCATGTTTTATGAAATCTAAAAGAGTGGAGAAACTCTGGAAAAAGTTGTCTGAACAATATATTTTGAGAATATTAATGGCATAATCAGTATAGATATATGAATATGATTATGAATGGATATTATAAGAACAAGAAGAGAGAATATTTCAGAAGGGTATATAACAATTTATCCTGTGTAAAATGGATTATTTGGAATGAAAGACTGAATTAAATTTTGTTTAATGGGAAATGGATTTTGGCAGATATTGTAAAAAAACTAGATTATGGTTGCAGAAGAAGAGGTGAGGGTTAGTTATAGAAGCATAACAATGAGTATGTTAAACAAATGCTAAATAGTAAAAAAAAAATAGAAATTTTTATATATGTGCCCACAAATGTGTACATTTTTAAATATGTAAATAATGTTTTTTTTATGCTGTGTTAAATAAAGGACCTCTACTCTTTTTGGTGGGTGCCATGGGATATTTTACATCTACTAGAGCTACCACCAGCTCAAGCAGCTGGAACTTCAGCTTAAAGTCTCATCTGAAGAATGACATAGTTAAGAATGCAGCCCCCCCCTCCAATGCTGCAATGCAGTGTCAGTAATGTACTGACCTGGACAGGGAAAAGAACCACAGCCTTCTGGTCTTCCAGTACCACATATGTGTGCTGCCTGTTGTACCATAGATACCACTAGGCAAATGATGGGGAAAAAGTTATATGTAAGGTATGAAGAGGTATGAAAATATGAAGAATGGGAATATGTGGTAAATAAGAAAAGACTGAAGGAAAAGAACATGAAAATGAAATTATGGAAAGTGAAAATTAATAAGATTGATGAAAACAGAAATGATGTTATAACAATATTATGGAAAAATATTATATGGTATAACAAGGCAAGGAATTTAAAGAAGACAGAAACATACTATTAAAGAATAGAAGGAAACATTTTGAGAATTTTTATGAAGCAGCAGATTACTTGTCAAAAATTTTGTTCTAAAATAACCAGTTAAACATAATTTAAAATATAAGGTATTGGAAGAAAGAAAGTAGGATGGGTTTAATGAGGAAGAAACAACAAAACATTGTGTTTTTAGAATGTAAAAGAACAGCTTTGGAGGAGTTTTATGAAGGAATAAAAATGGGTAGTATTTAAATGTATATCAATGGATATGATATATGGAAAATATGGGAATGAAAAGTGTATAATTGAAATAAATTGGGACAGAATACTGTTTGTAGCAGTCTGGAGATTACAGAAAAGAAAATCTGAATGATTATTGTATAATAAAAATTGAGAGGCTGAAGATGTGCTAAATGAAGCAAAAAGATGGTTATGGAAGAAAGAATGGGGATAGCTAAAGACATTTTAAAAATGTTTTATGTTGGTATAGAAAAATCTGATTTTTGTGTTATTTCTTGAAATGAAAATGGAAATTGATTTTTGCACAGATTATGTGTTAATGTTTAGGAAAATATGGAAAGAAATTGCAAAATATATGTTATGGATATAAATGTGTAGATAATGTAAAGAAGTATAAATAAGGGAAGATCTAAATTAAGCAATCTCCCCTTATTCTTTTCTGTGGGTGGGGCTGAATGGCTGCTGCAGTGAGGGAGACAGAGAGAGTAGACAGAGGAGGAGATAGAACTTGTGGAAGCTGAGCGGAATAAGATGGAAAAGCCTGAAAATGGAGATTATGCAAATGTTTCTTCACTTGTCAATGTTACTAATATTGTGGAGGTGGATTTTCCACAGTCTGAAATTATTGTTCTTCAGAAAGTTAATTCTGCAAAGAGTTGTTTCACAGAAAATGCTGGATGAAAAAGACCTAAGAAGTAAACTGGCTTTATCTTAGTCAGAGTCAGTGAAGCAATATTTTCCAGTTAAAAAGGCTAACGATGGACATGAAATATGTGCAGCAGCTGTTGATGGACATTGGAAGTATTTCCAAGTATTCAAGGAGAAGGAAGGATCCAGAATATTGCCATAGACAGCAGTGATACAGGGAGTATTGTACAAGAGAATGCTGTTTTTGAAAAAATACGTTACACAATAGCTAAATTGTGGTGCACATTTGGCCTAGAAAAGATGCACACATTGTTGAGAAACTAGACATGCATTAAATATTGTAAAATAAATTGCAGAAAAAGCAGGAGGGGCACTTTTGGTTTATCTGTAAATAATTGCTTGAACCTGCTGTGTGGGGTGGGGGAATATGGTACAGCAGAATGTTATTTTTGAAAAAAAATTGTTACACATTAGCTACAGGAGGAAGAATAAAATGAAATGGAGAATGAAAATGAAACTGTACTAGATAATTCAGAAAATACTGAGGAGCACCGTAATGTACAAATGCAAAATATGTATGAAATTGTAAGCCAAGCTGAAAGTTAGGAGAAGCAGGAGCATGAGGAGCAATGATAATTAATAGTATTAGAAACAGGGTGAGGAAGAAAATGTCTTTGATACAGCGAAGGAAAGGTGCAAAGACAGGGAATGGACAGCTTGAATGTTATTGCAATAAATGTTAACAGCATAAAGGGTGAAGTATGATGTTTAATGGTGCTGAAATGGTGCTAAGAGCAGAAAGCCTATAAAATATGTCTTTGAATACATACAAAAAGACCAGATGGAAAAGTTGTGGGGAGCTTTGGAAATGTGCTCTATGGAGGGATATGAATTATTATTATATTTCAGCTTTTCCCGGTTAGGGAACGCCGATCCGCTAGTGATTAGCAGTGGATTTTTATTGTGCCGAGTCACCAGCCCAACTTCCAACCTTCAAAGAAGGCAGACCCATTCATGCACGCACCTACCTGGATGTCTTTAAACATCACTCGACTATGGGGAGGACATGCAGACTCCACACAGAAAGCGCTTTAGCCGAGAATCGAACGGGAGAACCTTTTGCTGTGAGGCAACAATGCTAACCACTACACCACTGCGGCCATATTGAGGCATATGAATATTGTTTAAAAATCAACAGCTGAGTCTGTGAGATGTCACAGTAAGTGTCCATGTGAAATGTACACTTTGTGAAGTTAGATATGGGGAGAAAGTGTACAGAATTATTGTGTCATATACATACCCTACCCTGAGGAGATGATGCGGATGGGTGGAGAAATAACAAAAATGTAATAAATAAAATCCCTCAACATTGTTAAATCCATTTTAGTTGTAATTTGAGAAAAGATGTAGGGAAGACAAATCAGGCTGTGAAAACAGCTAAAGATGGAAATAATGTATACCTACAGAGGAGGACATTTGAAAACAAAAATAAGATTAAGCTATTTTGTCAGAGGGTTTAAAAGTGGTACAAGGAGGAAGACAGAGGTGTGTTTTCTGACCATGAGGGTATATGGGTTTACGTAGGAGATGATAAAGTGGATTTGACAAGGCAGGGGTAGAAAGAGACTTGTGGGAGGAATTAGTAGTATAGAAGAAAAGGGAGCATTATATAAGGACCATTGGACTATGAGGCCTTCTTATAAAACTTCCTCATTCTGGTGTATGGTGTACAAGGAGAAAGACAAAAATAGTATATAAGGATGGAAAAGGATTTTGGGAGGAAGAAAAAGATGAGTATGAAAGTAATATTGAGGATTATGAAGAAGCTTTATTCACAGAAGAAAAAAAAGTATTAGATAAGGAGAGGAGTAAACTTGGAGAATATATAAAAGGTATGCTAAAGAAGCAGAGATATTGACAGCATTATTTTGGAAGACAATCAAGGTGAAGTAGAAGGAAATAATGTACTGGATAAGGTGGGTAAAATGTAGTTTGACCAAGAGGGTATTATTAAGAAGTACATGAGGGAATTATATAATGCAACAATGATTATAAGTAAATAAAATGGAGAATTAAGAGGTTTAGTGAAGCATCATTTAATAAGTTAGAGAGAATAAATAGAGATGACTTGGAAGAGGTCTTTAAAAGTAAATATAGATAGTGCACCACGGTCATATGGGCTATGGTAAAGTTTTACGCAAATATGGTGGAGGAGCCAATGTATACAATAGTGGAAGTTATGAATGAGTGGTTTGAGCAGGAATAAGAGATAGAGAAGTGCCTGAAGAGGTAATACGTTTTCTTTTAAGAAAGGGGAAATAAGAAAACATGTGAAACTGTAGGCAACTTATAGAAGTTACTAGAAATCAAGCAGTTTTTAGTCCCATGCTGCTGGTTGGATTCACTGCAGTCTGTGGAGTATTTGGGGCTTACTTCCCTCTCAGAATTCCTGGATCATTGTATTTTAACCCAGCATACTCTAAGGTGCTTGAAACTACAGGAAGAAGGTTCTGGAACACTTCAGACAAGATATAAGAGGACAAGATGTTATAGAACCAAGAAAATAAGTTGCACAGCTGGAACTGCTGCAAAACTGAAGACTAATCCTCATAGGCCTGCATTGTCATTCGTACTGCTAGTTAATGTGTGCTCACTGGACAACAAGATGGATTTTTAAGGCAGGATCTCTCCACAAAAAACAAGGTGAGAAACATCTGTTTATTGATATTTACTGAGACATGGTTGCATAGCAAGATCAGTGATAGTGCTGTTAACTTAGAAGGTTTCACACTCTAACATGCAGACACAAGCCTTGTGTGGAAAGGGCAAGGTAGATGGAGTCTGTATCTATGTTAATGAAAGATGGTGTAAGAAATGTGTGATTGTACAGACACTCTGCTCTGATAATCTAGAGTTCCTGTCCATAAAATGTCAACCTTTTTACGTACACAGGGAGTTTCATGGAGTCTGTATAATAGTGGTGTACATTCCACACACTTCTAATACCACTGAAGCCCTGAACAAACTGCATAACTCTGTCTGTTAGCTACAGAGTAAAAACTCAGACCTTGCACACATGGTAGCAGGTGACTTCAACTGAGCTGATATGAGAGAGGTGCTACCCCACTATTATCAGTATGTAGACTTTCCCAAAAGAGGTACAAGTATTTTGGACAGGGCATATACCAACATAAAATGAGCCTGCAAGGCAGCACAGCAACCCAATTTAGGAAGCTCCAATCACCTTTCCGTCGTGCTTCTACCAGACTACAAACCTGCTCTGATTAGAGAAAAGTCCACGGCAAATTAGATCAGCGTTTGGCATGAGGGGGCAATAGAATGTCTCCAGGACTGTTTTGAAAGTACCTGCTGGGATGTATGCAGAGAGGCAGCCATGTCAGACCAACATGTAAACTTAGATGACTACACAGAAGCAGTAATGGCATACATCTCAAAGTGTGTTGATGATGTATCTATCACCAAAAGTATCACAATTAGAGCAAACCACAAGCCTTGGCTCACTAGTAAAGTCTATGAACTCCTGAAGGCAAGGAATGTAGCATTCAAGTCAAAAGACGAGCAAGGTCCAAGTGAAGCAAGAACAAATCTAAAAAGAGGCATTAAAGAGGCTAAGAGCGAGTATGGAAGGAGGGTACAGAGTCACTTTGAGGACATGAGGGATACTAGGAGTCTTTGTCAAGGGATACAACAGCTCACCAATTATAAAACCAGGGCAGCTCAGTGCGAAGAGATCATTGAATTCCTGGACATGCTGAACTCCTTCTTTGGTAGATTTGAAGAGAAAAATATCTTACCTGCAACTAGGTTACCCACTGACCAGAAAGAGGGGGTGCTCAGTCTTAACTCTGAGAAAGAGAAAGGTCAGCCAAAGGAAGGGAACCCCAGGAATGCTGCTTGTCCAGACAATATACTGGGCAAAGTACTTTAAGAATGTTTCGATGAGCTATGCTCAGTTATGATAGATATTTTCAATACATCCCTTGCTCTAGAATAAGTACCCTCTTGCTTCAAGGTAACAAATATCATCCCTCTTCCCAAAAAAGCCAATCCCTCTTGCCTGAGTGTCTAAAGACCAGTTGGTTTAACTTCTAACATCATGAAATGTTTTGAGAGGATTGTTAAAAAAACACCTGTCAGTAATTCTACCATAATCCTTTGATCCTCTGCAATTCACTTATTGAACAAACAGTTCCACTGCTGATGCCATATCAATGGCGTTTCACCTCTCACTTGACCATTTACAGGGAAAGAACAACCATGTCAGACTGTTGTCCATAGACTTTAGTTTGGCATTTAATACTGTGGTTTTGATGCAACTTATCAATAAGCAAGTCAACCTTGGAATTAACAAGCACCTTTGTAACTGGATCCTAGACTTCTAGATCAACAGCCCAAAGAGGACATGTGGAGGAAATAACACCTCTGGGTTCATAATTCTCAACAGCGGTGTTCCTCAAGGACGTGTACTCATCCAGATGCTGTTCACCATCCTTACCCATGACTGTTCTGCAAAACACAGCTCCATTCATATTGTAAAGTTTGCAGATTACACCATGGTTGTGGACCTCATCAAAGGAGAGGAGAGGATGAAAGAGCATACATAGATGAGGTCAACTCTCTGATCAACTGGTATGTGAGAAACAACCTAGACCTGAATGTCAATAAAATAAAGGAAATCATCATTGACTTCAGGTAAAGGCCAACTGCCCACTCATTTCTCAAGATCAAGGGTGAAGCAGTAGAAAGTGTTGAAACTACAAGATTTCTAGGTGTGTACATTTCAGAGGATCTCTCTTGGATTGTGAATACTGGTCAGTCGGTCAAAAATGCCCATCAATGTCTCCACTTTCTGAGAAGGCTCAGAATAGAAAAGCTCCCACTTAATGTTCTCTCCACCTTCTATAGAGGAGCTATTGAGATAATTCTCACCTGTAACTTCACTGTTTGGTTTGCGAACGGTACAGTAGCTGAAAAGAAGAAGCTACAGAGAGTGGTGAGAGTTGCTGAGAAAATCTTGGGCACCAGTCTACCATCAATCCAAGAGCTATTCACAGCAAGGAGCTTCAAAAGAGCCTACAAAATACTTTATGACTCCTTGCACACAGCTGGTTTACTCAACTATCATGTGGCAGACGGTAAAGCAGTATTCACTGTAGAACCTCCAGATTCATTAACAGCTTCTACCCAATGGTGATGAAACTTATTAACTCAGAAACCAGCCCTAGTGACTCCACCACAAACTAACTAAATAGTGTCTTGTTTGGAATGTGCAATATTTATTTATTTACTTAGTTATATATTTACATTCAAGTGCAATTGCCTGTTACTTGCTTTTTGTAATAATACATAAAGAGTGACATGTTTAGTTCATGTGCAATAACCAACCTTACTTCTCATGCTGCTACTGTACAGTATTTATATGACTTTTTCTTATGTTTTTGGGGCATAGTCATTAATCTCTAATTCCTTTACTTGATATGTCTTATTGTTGTAGTTGTTGTATCATATTCCTCTGCACTCTCATGGTGAGCTGATACTAATAATTTTGTTTAGGTTTATACATGTGTAATCCTAAGTGACAATAAAGTTTACTTTGACTTTAAGCTGGCATTCAGCAATGCACATTGTAAGTAATTCATGATGGCATTAAAGAAGTGATTTGTGAAATTAATATGAGAGGTGCTTTGTGAAGGAATTTATGAGGTGAAGGAAAGACAGGTACAGGAAATATTGATTATAACAGAGGAGGAGGAGTTACTGTACTGTCAGAGAAGCAAGTGAGAATAAGGTAGTTGGCTGTGATGTGGAAAAGATTTAATAGTACAGAACATGAATGCTTATTGGAAACTGAGAGTATGGATTTGGGGAAAGGTGAAAACCTTGCATTCAGTGTATTGTAATATGTGGAATAAAATAGTGGTTAATGAATGGATTGGTGAGGGGTCATGTATTTCTTGGAATGAAGAATGGGTGCCTTGTGAGTGAGGTTTTATTTGTATTAGTCATGAATGTGGTCATACTAAGATACACCCCCAGATTCACTAACCTCCCGTGCAGGACTAGCTTAGTCCTGCATGAAAGCGCCTGTTTAGGAGCAAGACGGCAGAGCACCATGCATAGTAATGAAGGCACGCTGGCCAAGCTCCTAGGCTTACACGGAGCATGTACGAGTGCAGGGAGCACGTGAGAGCAGAGCTTTCAGAATAAACATGCCCCTGCAATCTAGAACAGCAGAAGCTGTTAAGAAATGAGTGAGATTGCTCATAGGTGTCCTCATATCCCCACCAACAGTCCCCCATGTGTACAACAGCAACAGGACATATAAATTAAAAGAAGAAACCCTTTTATTTTTTTTTTTTAATCTGATTAAAGCTAACCATAGGTGCACGGGTGTGCCCATCGCTTAGCTATGGTTAATGTAGCTTAAATAGCAAAAGGAGAGGTGGGAGGATGACATAATGGTTAAGGTGTTTACCTTAAAGACACAAGGTTCAGGGTTTGATTCAAATGGCCCAAAAAGGGCAGTTAGCCTAGTACTAATCTATGAACCTATGAACCTATGAACCTATGAAAAGCAGGATATGTGCAAATGAAGCAGTACAACAATATTGTAGTGGGCAGAGAGTTCGCCTCACGAGCAGTCAATCCCGGTTTGAGTCCCACTGCAGTACATTCAATTTCCATGTCAAATCACTGTAATGACCAATTTATTTAGTTGTATAACCTAATAAATAACATATATGTGTTAACTGGAGTAGTATGCTGTGTAATGAATGATAACTCCATACACTTGCCAAATTCACCACCTCTCCAAGAACCAGTAGACTATTACTGTCTAAAATATAGCAGTAGTAAGGATACATAAGCACGAATAAGCAGGTGCAAGTCTGTTTGCACAACAGTAAGCAGTGCTTACACAGAGTAAACAATAGTGCGGCTAACCATGTGTAAGCGGATGTCACCGGAAGTTAGCAATGCTTACCATCGTGCAAACCCACTGGCAACTGCATAAAAGTGCTTCAACCGCTCCATATCCAACGGGCTTCATTTTGGCCAGCAACAAATTAAACAGCCCCTGCAAGGCTTGAACCCAGGATCCTGAACCCCACAGCCAATGTGATTTACCACTAAGCCATGTCAGATATGCATAATCATAACGTTTTCACAAACATAGCCTCCAGCAATACCATTCAACATTACAGGACATGTAGCTAAATATGAAGATGTATGTGTGTGTGTGTGTGTGTGTGTGTGTGTGTGTGTGTGTGTGTGTGTGTGTGTGTGTGTGTGTGTGTGTGTGTGTATGTGTGTGTGTGTGTGTGTATATACATACATATATATATATATATATATATATATATATATAAACTAAATATATATATATATATATATATATATATATATATATATAAAACTAAATAGATATATACCTCTCCTCTCTGTATTATATATATGTATATATAGACATACATATATATAAATATCCACACATATATATATATATATATATACATATGCAGACATCCAGACATCCATACATCTATATATATATATATATATATATATATATATATATATATATATATATATATATATATATATATATATATATATATATATATATATATATATATATATATGTGTGTGTGTGTGTATGTGTATGTATATAGATATATATACATATATATATATATATATATATATATATATATATATATATATATATATATGTGTGTGTGTGTGTGTGTGTGTGTGTGTGTGTGTATGTGTGTGTGTGTGTGTATACACAGATATATATCTATGATATTGTATAGCACATAAGAATGACATATATGACCACAGGCACCACCAGTGGGGGTGAGGGGTCTCAATCAACATACATGTTACACATACCAATATCCCTCCTCCCACAGCCAAACAGGTGAAACATACAAACACACAGACAAAAAAAGTAGACAAACCACTGCTGCCCAAACCACAGGCAGGATACTACCAGTGGGAGAAACAAGTGTTGACCCGCTAAGTCCAATCTAGAAACAAAGACAAGAAAGTCCCTTGCGGAACAACCCAAAAATGATTGCATATTTGGATTCCTGTCATTATACCGATTCACTATGGCAGGGCACGTAATGTTCTCAGACTACAAGGTTGGGAAAGCCTTGGGTCGAGACAACGTACATGATGGATCCCGAGACATGGAGAGTGGGCAGTATGTAGTGGTGTGGTTAGACCCGACCTGCACCCAGAGAAAGGATGATTGCTGTGGAGAAGGAGCAGGGGGGGAATGATGGGTATGAAATTATGGGTCGAGGCATGCCAGTGTTGGATGGAGTGGTTCTAATCGAACTGTCTCGTGGATGTAAGCAATAATGTGAATTGAGCAGAGCATTCGCCTAATGAGCAGGCATTCCCAGTTCGAGTCCCACTGCAGCACAGACTATTTTACATGGCAAAGCACATTATAACCAATTCTGTTGTTGCAAATTCCACTAAATAACACCAAATAACACATGGTTGCAGCTCCCTATTGTAGGCAGAATGGCTGGCATTGGGGAAGGCACTCAATTTAGAGCACAGCACTGGGGCACCCAGGAGTCCAGATTCATGGTATGGCTCCTGGTAAAACACCATGAGGAGAGACTACTGCAGGGCCAGTACCAGGGCTCTCAGTATAAAGTGGAGGCCTGGGACAGTCTCGGCTGTGACCTCAACAGTGCCACTGGTATCCCCCAGACTGGTGAGCAGGTCAGGCATCACCATGCTGACCTGAAGCGGCAGAGGGGTGATCTCATGGACCAGTGGATCCAAGAAGCAAGGCAGATGGCCGATGCCCCAGCACTAAGTACCCATTCTACTACGTAGATGATTGCCTAACTTGTGTACACTATGGATATGTAATGGCTAAATATCACTGTATTTCTCTGACAGCTGCAGATGAGTGGGCTGTGAACCAGTAAGCCCATGCTGCTAGGCTACAAAGGCTGTGTTGGGAGGCAGGTTAGTAACAGGTTCCCTATTAGGAGACTGAAGATGCATTCTTTCGAATGCATCTTGGTCGAACTCAAAAGCCTGAAACAGCAAAATATCGAAATGGCTTTTAAGCAAATTCTTTCCATAGGAAAGAATTTGCTTGGCCGCTTCATTACTTTGCCATTTTCTGCACTGTAGTGCGGTCTCGGAGTTGGCATATTTAAGTAGGGGAGGTGTGGGGGGGAGAAGCCCCCCACTTAATGTAATGTTTAAAGTGTTTTTTTTTTTTGTTGGAAAAGCGATTTCTTTCCCTGTTCTGACATTTAGAAATTGCACGCTTTCACTTTCATAGGGTAGAATAATCACTGTTCATTTTTGTAAGCATTCAGTGATCTAATACAGACCCTAGTAAGAGAAGTACCTGTCAGGTTCTGGCCATGGTGCATAGGGAGCTCGATAAGAAGATTCAAGACCAGCTACGCCAGCTTGAGGGCTGAGTGGTGCAATTAGAGGGTGAGCCTGACCCTCCTACCCAGCCTCCAGCACAGCCACCTTTGGGGCCGTGAAGGTGCAGTGGTGACTGCCCATGGGTGGGGACCTCAGTCCCACTTTTTCCATTTGGGGGCTCATGGGCGTGCGACTTCCAAACACCCTTTCCCGTCCAAGGTATTTACCCTCCACATGTGTCATATACTGCCCCTGTATGCATCTTGTTTGTCTTGTCTGTTAACCTACCCAATCTACCTCCCCAAATATACCTACTACCCCTCCCCAACATCCCACACTCACCTGAAAAAGAAAAAAAGGGCACTCTGTTCCCACACGCCCCATACATAGCTGTCCATTTCACACACATGACCACTGGACACATGTAATCAGGTCTAATTGGCATCACAACTTATTATTGTTGTCCTCACCCCCACCCAGGGGTTTGAGTGTCCAAATCTACCTCCAAATTCAGTGTATATGCACAGCTGTTGCTGTAGAAGAAATGGCCAGCTATGGACCTTCCCTTCAGCCTTCCTGTACATCCCTGGCTATTTTCCCTACTGTCTTTCCCTCTTTGTGCCCCTTTTTTACCACTTTCCTGTCAACCCTTTTTCTTTTCTTTTAAAGAAATTAGTGTGAGGAAAAGTGGGAGTAAGCACTTTTAAGCAGCAGTAAGCGGGTGTAAGCCTGATTACATGGTGGTAAGCAATGCCTACACTGGTTAAGCAATATAGTAGCTAACTGAGTGTAAGAAGCTGTAACTGGAGGTTAGCATTGCTTACCCTCGTGCAAACCAGCGCAAACACACTTACAATTGCTTAAAAATGCCTTAGTCACTCTGTATCCAACAGCTCTCGTCCTGCCCAGCAACAAAATAATCTGCACTCCCAAGTTGCAAACCCCAGACCCTGCACACTATAGTCAAAGTGAGTTACCACTAAGCCATGGCAGATACACATACAGCAGGATGTCAAACCTGGGATATCGGTTCCGTGGAACCAGGAGATGAGGCTGGACAGGTGTGTGAGCAAACCACTGCTTCTCAAACCCCCTGGCAGGCAGGATGTACCAGTGGGAGAAACTGGTGGGACAAACCAAAAATTGTGAGTCAAACAGTTGTCTACACATGTCTCAAAAGGCAAGGCTCATATGTATGTGGACTAAACGGATGAAGAGCCTGAAAAAGCTTGGGTCGAGACAGTATACTGGAAGAGTACCGAGATGGGGAGAGAGGGCAATATGTGGAGGTGTGGTATGGCTGGGCTAGCAACTGGAGAATGGATGGTTGCTCTGTACATGGAGCTCGTGGGGTGGGGGAAGGAACCATGGGTATGAAATTATGGAAGATATAAGCAAATGAAGCAGCACAGCAATAGTGTAGTGGGCAGAGCATCCGCCTAATGAGCAGGCATTCCCGGTTCGAGTCCCACTGCAGCACCATCTATTTTACATGGCAAACCACATTATAACCACTTTTGTTGTTGCAAAACCCACTAAATAACACATATTTATGAACTAGAGTACTGCAGGAAATGCACATGTGAAGTGTCAGTGTCATAATGAATAAGGCACTACTAAGCAAGTTTAAGCACTAATAAGCAGTAGTAAGCATATGTAAGCACTATTAAGTGTGTTTAAGTGCGTCTGCACAGGGGTAAAGACCTGCCTACACAGATTAAGCAATATGGAAGCTAACTGAGTAGAAGAAAGTGTGACCGGAAGTTAGCAGTGCTTACCTCTGTGCAAACACGCGCACACCCGCTTATGACTGCTTTAAAGTGCCTTAATCACTCTGTATCCAACAGCCCATGCTCTGCCCAGCAAAAAAATAAACAGCCTCTGCAAGGCTCGAACCCAGGACCCTGCACACCATACACAAAGTGATTTACTACTAAGCCAGATATACATAACCCTGATGTTTTCACAAACATATCATCCAGCACAATCATTCAACAGTACAGGAAATGTAGTAATATCATACCACACAACCTCTTAATGCAAGAATTCTGGACAAAGTGTGACAAAATGTGGGTACAATTAGGGATATATGTCAAATACTGCTCTTATACACTTAAAACATAGCTAGTTAAACAGTTATATGTAGTAAAACACATATTTTGAAGGAAATGAAGTTTGAAACACAAAAGTGTTGGCATTAGTTAGTGACTTCAGTCCTGAGATCATCCATGTCAATTTCCAAGAGAATGAGGTACAAGCCAAAATTATGAGCCGAACATGCATAGACATATGGACAAATATATATCTGTAAATGTTGACAGATAGACAGCTATTTATATATATATATATATATATATATATATATATATATATATATAGATATGTATGACTCACAAATAATCATATAACATCAATTGTATATAAATACATAAATATGTTCATATTTATGTATATATATATATATATATATATATATATATATATATATATATATATATAGGGGTTTTACATATATAATTATGTAGCTACACATATATAAATATACAGATAGAAATGTGTATAGCAGTTCCACATGGGAACAAAATCTTGAACCACTCACTACAACATAACAGACCATAAGCACTGTTAATGGGGGTGGGGGCTCAAATGAGGGATACCTGGTAATTAGTGCTATGTTACCCCCCTCCACAGCCCTAATGGATATGCTGTGCAATCCAATATCCAGCACATGCAGTTCTTGACTTCAGGACCCTCCACAACACAGCTACATAGCTTTAACAGTAAGCCAATTCACCTGACAAATGTCAGGGCAATATCTGTAACATATCATGCAGAAAAGTCATTTTACCGTAGGGAATGTACAATATGGAAGGAGTACACATTACAATGGTGCAGATATGCACACACATATATATAGTGACAAATGTGTTCAGGTATATATATATATATATATATATATATATATATATGTATATATATATAGAGAGAGAGAGAGAGATGAGATATATATAGGTATTATATAGGTATATACACATATACACAGACAAAAGGTATTAGTAGCCATACATATGTAGAAGAATGTGGAAGTACTGGGTGCAAAGTATATCACTCAGCCACAATCCTTGTAACTGGCACCTGTGAAATGTGTAGTGTGGCAACCATTCCCACAAATGAGAATACTTACATTACACATATACCCACTCACAATTCAAAGGACATGACACCACACACAGGTATGCATACACAGAAAACCTTTATTTGTGTACTATACAATAATGTATGCCATTACTTACAGCACATATATTTTGAAATATGTAATCAGTGATGAAGGCAAGGCCCACACAAAACAGTAGATGCAAGCAATGTGGCTATTATAATGTACTATGCTGTCCAGGCCAAGGCCTTCAATTAGTACAACAGTAGACAAAGGATTTGCCTTTAAGATAAGTAACAATCAACAATACAGATGTAGTTCAGCAGCCTCCAATTGCACCCTGTAGTCAAGCCCTAGGGAGAAATGTATTAGTTGTGGTAATGTCAATGTATCTGTCACATGTATGGACCCTGACCAACATATTTTGTGGGAGTCCACGATATGACTATGATGATAGCAGGAATGCTAGCAGTAAATAATGATAGGCCATTACCTAACATCCCCTAACTCTATCACAGCAGGACAAAGCCTGCCATATATGTGGAGGACAGAGGCAGGAACACAGGGCCATATTTGCAATATTGTTGTTACACACCCTGGAAATTACTGATGTTACAGGATTTGTTGCAACATGCCCTTATGCAGGAATAAGACATCAGAAACACAAATGGATGTAGCCATGTACTGATAGCACGCAACAGACAGACTGCCAGTGATATATCTAGGACAAGACCTGTGTGGTGCCCAGACAAAACCAGACAATCCACTGGCCATCATGTGGATAGGCCCACAGTTGAGAGCTATGCAGACAGACTGCATTCCATCCTAAACTACTATGTACACACAAACACTGCAAGACCAGCAATATACAATGCACATAACAACACTACTCACTCTATCTGTAGGTCTGGGACCTTATACAAATGTGTAGTTGGCCTGTGTCCGCAAGTCCTGCTGTAAGAGGTATTGCTACCTGCTGTCTGTAACACTGCTGCCCACATACAGGAAGGATGTCCCCCATACTGGAAATCTTAAGGGACAATGCCCACATGAGTCAGTATTTTATAGAACTGGGTTGCCATGACAGTGGTTATCCGAAGTACTACACAGCAGGCTGCATGCAGTTAGCATCTGTTGCACACTGATAATACCTGGTGGTGCTGAGTTCATATGGCCACATACTACACAGTAGATGGTGACATACATCTGTACAGCATACCACTGCTTTGTCAGACACACACAACAGTTATGCTGGCCTGGCAGCAGAATGTCTTGCAAATAACTGGACATAACAGCACCCTGGGTAATTACAGTAGGCTGCTAGGCATGTCACAAAGCACTGTGCAAACTACAGGCAGACTGCCACAACACTGGACTACATATTGTATGGGGGAATACATATGTACCTGTGATTATAGCGGGCATGACATGCAGGTCACAGCAGAGTGTAGCAGACACCTGTGAGAAAATACTTACCCACATCCAATGTCAATGCAGCCACAGACACATGTGATACATAAGCTTAATATGACACTGTAACAACTGTCTGATAAACACCATCCTCATATGTGTCACTCACACACTGACCCTGCATACACTGGTCATGGCACAGTGTGGTCCGATGGCTGTCTGTAGTATGGGACACGTGTGTCTGGCCCTACAGACATGTGAGCCAGTGGGGCACCAGACACTGGAGCAGCAGGTAACATCAGATAGAAAGGGACCGAGAACAATGGCATCCACCACAGTCTGTACAGAGCTCAAGGTTCGTAAGTGCAATACACATACTGTCGTCAATCATCCTAACTCAGGGGTCTGCAACCTATGGCTTTGGAGCCACATGTGTCTCTTCCATCCTACTGTAGTGGCTCTCTGTACCTCTGAGAATTAATGGACACTCTACAGCACAACACACACAAAACACACACACAGACACACACACACACACACACACACACACACACACACACACACACACACACACACACACACACACACACACACACACAGAGTGATCAAGCAATCCCAACAGAGGAACACAATTATGGAAATATGTTGGGTATTGTTCTTATACACTTTGTTATTTTATATCTAGTATAACTATATATGAAACCATATATGCTCTGCTGTCTCCATTTTAGGAGTCAGATAGCTGTTGTGCCTCCCGATGAATTTAGTTTGGTGGGTGAGGGATCAGGACTGGATCTTTGGATAGTGACGGTTGAAGATCCCTGCTCTACATACACAGACCACAGTACTGTACACACAAACATGGAATGTTCAAGTAATGTCCTCAGAAACAACCCCTACTACACACAACATGTTCAGCAGTCTGTTATCTGACTGGCTTGTTATCAGGTATGATGTCAATAAATAATGGTGTACAGAACATATGCACCATATGCACTTCAAGTAGTACAAATGGAAAGACAGACTGGGCCACAGGATAACAAACAATCAACAGTATGTAATGCAAATGTATAGCCCAGCGGCATGCTTCATCTGCACAGCACATGTGTGCACCTCTGCAGTCTAGAGGTCAGTGTATGTAACAGTGTCATATGCCCCTGTAAGTCAGTGTATGGGGGGTATGCACCATGAGTATCTTAGGGTGTTACAACATGTGAGGAATACCAGTAGTAAGCTGCCTTAAAGTATACGGATGTACATTACCATACATTTCACCTTGTGAACATTGCTGGCCTACTGCTTACTGTCATCAGTGTGATTGTGATGATTTCAGTTATGCATTGTTATGTAACAGATATCAGCCATTGTGTCAACCTAGGTCTTTTCCCCCTAGTGATTGCATGCAGAGTGTATGTAGATGCTGCTGGGCTATACATCTGCATTACATACTGTTGATTGCTTGTTATCCTGTGGCCCAGTCTGTCTTTCCATTTGTACTACCTGAAGGCCTTGGCATGGACAACAACAGATGTGATGTTTGGATTTACTGTAATAAATTATCTGTTGCATTACTCTGTATGTATTTCAAAGCATAATCAGCTATATGACATGGCATATACAACTGTAATAGTACACAGATAAACCTTTCTTATGTATACAAACCTCTGTGTTGTGTTACATCCTTTGACTTATCTGTGGGTATATGTTTCAGGCAACAATTGTCTTTGGTATGGGTGACTCATGCACTGTCCATCGGATGAGGTTGCAACTATAGGGATACTGGCTGTTCAATATGGTGTGCACACTCTGACTATGTATCTTCCTAGACATACCCCTGTGTGTGCATGTGTAGTTACACACACACACATATATATATATATATATATATATATATATATGTATGTGTGTGTGTGTGTGTGTGTGTGTGTGTGTGTGTGTGTGTGTGTGTGTGTGTGTGTGTGTGTGTATGTATCTTAGGACTGTTTATTGCTTATACATTGTACATTTACTATGGTAGCCATGCTGTACTGCATGATATGTTATCAATACCAGCCTGACATAATACATGTGGGATGGCTTACTGTTAACATCTTGTGACCATGTAGTGTCGGGTCCTGGTTATGGCATTTGCAACAGTTGGTATTGGATTGCAGGGCTGACCTGTTTTGCTGGTTGGGGGGTGTCAATACATGTAAGACGTATGTTGCTTGAGCCCCCCTCACCCCCATTAACGGTGCCTGTGTTCATATATGTCTTTGTTATGTTCTCTATTATATCTATGTGTGTGTGTGTATGTATGTATATATATATATATATATATATATATATATATATATATATACACATATATATATATATATATATATATATATATATATATATATATATATATATATATATATATATATATATATATAGATCTGCCCAGCAACAAAATAAACAGCCTCTGCAAGTCTTGTACCCAGGACCCTGCACACCATACACTAAGTGATTTACCACTAAGCCATGACAGATATACATAAATTTGTTGTTTTCAGAAACATATCATCCAGCCCAGTCATGCAATAGTACAGAGAATGTATACCAACATCTAGATGTATGTGTGTAAATATATTAATATCTAAACAGATACAACATATCTATATATGTATATATATATATATATATATATATATATATATATATATATATATATGTGTGTGTGTGTGTGTGTGTGTGTGTGTGTGTGTGTGTGTGTGTGTGTGTGTGTGTGTGTGTGTGTATATTTAGAAATATTTACATATATCTGAACGGGTCCATATCACTACATCGACAAGTCATAACATCGACATTCAGTACACCGACACAAAATCACCGACAGATTAAATAACTGAAATCCCACTTCACCGACATTCACAAGTTCGACAACAAAGCAGTCAGGTAGGTGTAGTGTGCATTAGCTAGGGGTGGGTAAGTGAGTTGGGGTTAGGGTGCAGGTAGGTGAAGTGTGCGTTAGTGTCGGAGCTTGGGCTAGGGGTGGGTAAGTGAGTTAGGGTTAGGGTGCAGGTAGGTGAAGTGTGCGTCGGAGCTTGGGCTAGGGGTGGGTAAGTGAGTTAGGTTAGGGTGCAGGTAGGTGAAGTGTGCGATAGTGTCGGACCTTAGGGTTAGGGTTTGGGTCAGGGATAGTATGTATGCTATGTAGTGTAGTGTGTTGAAGTAGACCCGGTTTAGTAGGAGTTTTGTGCAGTGGTTAGGGGCATTTACTTAGTGACTGCTTCGTTGTCGAACTTGTGAATGTCGGTGAAGTGGGATTTCGGTTATTTAATCTGTCGGTGATTTCGTGTCGGAGTACTGAATGTCGATGTTATGACTTGTCGATGTAGTGATATGGACCCATCTGAACATATATACCTCTCAACCTGGAAAAATCAAAAATCTGGACAAGGCCCATGAAAAATAGGTACAAATCTGTACGCTGATTAACATCTAATTTGCATACATAATTATGTATCCCCACCCACTCCAATGGAATTGTGGGATACCAACTTTTGAACGCAAACTGAAGAACAGGCAACCAAAACATGGCACCAGAGTCCCCCTGCAGCCATTCCAATGTCCTGTTACCTGGCTATTTCGCCCCATTTACCATAAACACTAATGTATGCATACTGCTTTACTTCTACAATGATTTGGATTTTATTTTTACATTTTACAG
>NC_056743.1:199031553-199191553 GCF_019279795.1 Protopterus annectens
TTGCAGGTGTCCATTGGGGAACATGGGGGATGGGCACTGTCTGCATGTACGTGCATATTGGCAAGATGGACAGGGTGCCATGCCCTCTGTAGCCCACTGCTATCACTCCATAGTTACTATCAGTGGCCAATATGCAATGTACTACCCACATATTGGCTGTTGCCTAAGCATGTGTGTGTGTATGAGACATGGGTTGAGAGTGTGCTCTGGGTAATACTGGGGTTGCTAACTGTGATTGCCTGGCCTTGATGTCATATGTATGGGTATGGCTTAGCACCCCAGCCTCTCAGCTATTTCATATCTGTTATCCCTGTACGGTGGACATTGTGATATATAGTAGGGCCACCATATAAGAAATATGCAAAACCTGCCCCACATTGGCCACAGGTGTCTCACACTCACAACCACGTCCACACAGGATACGAGTTACACACACACACACACACACACACACACACACACACACACACACACACACACACACACACACACACACACACCTGTCATGTCTGGGAGTAGAACCCCTACCTAACTAGTTTATTACACTACAGCACTATGCAGTTATAGTACACGCCACAGAGATTACTGGAGTACTCCTTCCCCAAAGGTGTATTTCACACTGAATGACCTCAGCAGGATTGCCAAAGTAGGCTATTTGAAATGTACTGCATGTGACTAGCCTAAAATGCATTGCTCCCTACACAGACAGTAACACACGCACAAACATCCACAACTGACATATGTGGGTATAGAACCACTAACGGAGGTCTATATCACACTACAGCATGGGGCTGTTATAAGACTCACCATGGAGATTACTGGGAAACCCCTCCCCAAAGGTGTACTTGACAATGAATGACATCAGTAGGATTGCAAAAGTAGGCCATTTGACATGTACTGCATGTAACTAGCCTAAAATGCATTGCACCCTACACAGACATTGTAATGCACACAAAACATCCACAACCGCCATGGGTGGGGATGGAACCCTAACACAGTTCTAAATCACACTACATTAGTCTGCAGTTATGGCACCCACTATGGAGATTACTGGGCTACAATCTTCCCAGAGGTGTATTTCTAGGTGGGTGACATCAGCAGCCTTGCCAAAGTTAAGCATATGAATTGTAGGGAGTGTGAGTACCCTAAAAAGCATTGCTCTTTACACAGACAGAGTCAGACAGGCACACATACACACACACATGGCATGTCTGGGATTAGAACACTTACCTAACTACTTTATCAGACTATAGCAGTATGCAATTACAGGACGTGCTACGGCGATTACTGGGCTACAACCTTCCCAGAGGTGTATTTCTAGGTGGTTGACAATAGCAGCCTTGCCAAAGTTGAGTATATGACTTGTAGGCAGTGTGAGTACCCTAAAAAGCATTGCACTCTACACAGACAGAGTCAGGCAGACACACACACACACACACACACACACACACACACACACACACACACACACACACACACACTTGGCATGTCTGGGATTAGAACACCTACTTAACTACTTAATCACACTACAGCAGTATGCAGTTACAGGACGTGCTATGGAGATTACCGGGCTACAACCTTCTCAGAGGTGTATTTCTAGGTGGATGACATCAGCAGCCTTGCTAAAGTTGAGTACATGACTTGCATTGCTCTCTACACAGACACACACACACACACACACACACACACACACACACACACACACACACACACACACACACACTCCCTTGCCATGTCTGGGATTAGAACACCTACCTAACTACTTTATCACATGACAGCAGTAAGCAGTTACAGGATGCACTATAGCGATTACTGGGCTACAATTTTCCCAGAGGTGTATTTCTAGGTGGATGATATCAGCAGCGTTGCCAAGGTTGAGCATTTGAATTGTTGGGAGTGTGACTATCCTAAAATGCATTTCTCTCTACACAGTCAGACAGACACGCACACACACACACACACACACACACACACACACACACACACACACACACACACACACACACACACACACACACACACACAGTTGCCAAGTCTGGGATTCAAACTCCTACCTAACTAGCTTATCACACTACAGCAATACGCAGTTATGGGATACGCCACATAAATTACTGGGCTATAGCTCTCCTAAACATGTATTTTACATTGGATGACCTCAGCAGGCTTGTCATAGTAGGGCTATGGGGAGGGCAGTGTGTGTGCATGGGCCATAACCCATTCATCTAGGGGTTGACACACCACATGTGGGCACACACAGGGTCATATTTCTCAGGTACATGTATACAGCTGCTAGATGACTACTTCCTTGTACAGTCATGCTGCACAGCTGGCACGTGCACCACATAGTCTATAATGCTGACAGATACTGGTGGCTAGTATCTGCAGTGAGTAACATCTGCACCTCATGTGTTTGGGGCCCTTTGGCTGTGTGCTGGGTGGGACGGGCCTGGATGGCTCCTTGTCACAGTCACCCTCTTCCCCACATCTATGTCCATCTACCTTTGGCTTATTATAGTGTGTTGTCCTTACATATATGTCTGAATTCCTATCCTCTGTGTGTGCAAGGCATGAGTGGTGCATACTGATGAGTGTCTGCACAAACAACTGCGACTGCCGGATATGTCTGTTCCACTGGTGTTTGCAGACATGGCTTTCATGTGTTTAAGTTTGTGAGTATGACCTTTCAGTATGTTGTTGACTGATATTGCCTTCATTTCTCTGTGTGTGTGAGCATGCCCAGTCATCTATATTGCATGTGAGGGTCAAGTCCAGGTAGTTTGTACTGCAGTGTTGACCTTTGTGTTGTACACCTACAGGTAGCATGCTGTCTCTGCAGGGTATCCATCAATCATTTGGCATTGACTGTTACTATATTTCTGCATAGCGGGGGTGGCACACCTGACTGTTTCTACATTTCTACACAGGTTTGGGAGGGCACACCTGACTGTTACTATATTTCTATGTAGGATGGGGGGGGGGCAAACCTGACTATTTCTACATTTCTACACAGGACTGGGGGGGTACACCTGACTGTTACTATATTTCTATGTAGGATGGGGGGTACTCCTGACACTTGTACACATTTGCTTGGACTGTACTGGTATGTCGGGTACTCCATTTCTGTATGTAGTTTTACCTATCATGCTGGCTAGAGGCATACCAGTGTACTACAGATCTTAGCTTTTAATTACCTACATATTAGTTTCTGACTTGCTAGCCTTCACAACTGACATCCCACTGCCTGGCCTACTGTAGTGTGTCTGTTTCATTCAGAGGCCATAGCACAGCATTTGTTTGTGTTTGTCTACACCTGTCCTGCTGGCTGTGACTGTTGTTGGGTATGTGACCCCACCCCGACTGGCATGTGTGAGTCACTTACCTTGTGGGTGTCCCAGTATTGAGGGTGGTGCTGCAGGGCTGCCTATGTCGGATGCACATAGTAAAATCCCTACACATGGTTAGGCACAAGTTGTGTAATGTTTGGCATCCCTTTTACTGTATGTGAGAGTCAGAGAGAGGTGTTATTCCCTGGGTCCCTCCTTTGTCAGTGTATGTGCAATGTGTTGCCTCTTTGCCAAGGCCAGGGCATACTGGGCATGCCTCCTTCTGCCTACTGGGGCAGGCTCAGGTTGTTCCTCCTCCAAGTCACTCTGTGTCTGTGCAGGCCTTGCCAGTGGTGGGGGGCTGTGTGGCCCTGCCCAGTGCTTTTCCTGCTGCAGCTGTTTCTGCAGGATCATATTGTGTAGCATGTCACATACAAGGACAATTTGGGTACATGTAGCTGGTGAGTACTACAAGGCTCTACCGGATGTGTCCATGCACTGAAACCATGACTTGAGCATCCCAAACACATGCTCTATTATGATTCTTGTTTGTGCGTGTGCCTCATTATGGAGTTCTTGTTCAGGTGTGTGTGCATTTTTGATGGGTGTCATCAGCCACGGCTCCAGTGCATATCCAGCATCCCCCACTAGGTGACCATGTGGGATGTACCCAATGGCAAATCTCTGGTACAGCTGCGTCAGATGCCAGATGTGGGAATCGTGATAGCTTCCAGGGCAGCCAGCACACATGTTCATTATTATGCCCTGGGCATTGCACATGACCTGGCAGTTGATGGAGGGGAAAGCCTTGCTGTTGATGTAGACCCTACCCCGCTCACCGGGTGGTGCTTTGATGCATATGTGCGTGCAGTCTATAGCACCCACTACCTCAGGGTATTCTGCTATTTGGTGCATATTGCTGACCAACGCCTCACTTGTGTTGGGGAAATATACGTGTTCACCAACATGTGCTGACATGGCAGCCAGGAACTGGTGGAGTACCCTGGATGCTGATGCCTGTGAAATCCCCATCATATCTCCAGTTGGCCTTTGGAAGGTAACTGTAGCTAGTATTCTTAGGCCTACACATACCTTGGTATCCACTGGGATAGGTTCCCCTCTGTTAGTTCTGTGTGTGAGGCGTGGCCGGTACAGCTCAACAATTTGCTGTAAGAGGTCCCTGTCCACCCTATAGTGCTCCACTATCTCCAGCTCATGTAGCCCTTGGTAGGTTACCCTGGGTCTGTACACTCTTCTCCATCTCCTCATTGTGGGTTGCCCAGCAGCATTCACATCCTCACCATCCTCAGCCTCTTCCGCAAGTTGTATGATCGTTATTGCAGCCCCTAACATTTTGCTGTTGTGAGTGTTAAAAGTTCCCCACTTGTTTACACTGGTGGTGTAGAGTGTGGGAAAAACCAGAGGGGTAGGTGTTTGCATAGTTTATAGTAGTGTTCTGGGCTGGGATGGTCTACTGCCTGTGTAATTCTCTCGTTCTGATACATTTCACCTGCCATCTAAGCTAGTACTCCATGATTACCTTCTTACTGCTGTTTTCCCTTTCCGTTGCCTTCCTGTTTAAGCCCAGGGTGCACCGTGCAAACAGAGTGCTCAATTGTGCACACTGCTGCTATTTCCTGGTTTAACCTCTTTTTTTCTTCCTGTATAATCTGGTGCATGGCACGCACACCTGCTTAGGCTTTGTAAAGACTACTAGGCAGGTTTAGACACACCCCGTAGCTTAGCTGTGCTAAGCTAGGAGCAAACCCGAGCCACAGGGCTCCAGTCCGCTTACAGTATGCCTGACACACACCCCCCCCCATGATGTCACCTAGCTCCTAGGCTTGCACCAAACTATTCCTACTCTTACACTGTTGGGACCTGACTCACATGCCCGGGTAAACTGTGATTCACTATCCTTCCTCTCATTTGCATAGGATTGCCTGCTAATGCATAGTTACATATTTCACACTGACCCTCCCCCCTTAGCAACCACTACTCAGTGGCCAGGTTGTCTTCTGCCTGCCATTGATTTGCTTGGCAGAATACTGATTTTAGTTAGAATGCTTAATTTAGGTTCATTTAGTTATTTTCCTCCCGATCCCATTTGCGCGCTGCTGCCCTAAGCTTAAACAGCCGAGATCGGCTAAAATAAAATAAAAGTTGATTTTTTTTTTTGTATTATTTGAAATGCCATTGGCCTTATACTTGGCCATTGGCATGCTTACTACATGCAGCCTTTATTTGGAGCTGTCATAGCTCCATTTTGGATTTTGCAAAAATGTACTTGGTTACTAACCGAGTACATTTCTGCTGATTGCACTAGTCCTGGACGGACGGTCGCAAGATTCCTGTATCACAAAATCACCTCATTCGCATTGATTTCTCCTGCAAATGGGGTGATTTGCATACAAGGTCTTCGTCCATGCAGGATTAGTGCAGGAGCTCTCATGCACACCCCTGCAGACTGTTCCTGGATCGCACTGCAGACATATCGACTGCTTGAGCTCCATGCAAGCATTTGAGAATCCAGGGGACAGAGAGAGAGTTGAGATAGCAGAATGGAAAATGAAAGATGGTGTGAAAATGTTGGTATTTGTGGCATATGCTAATGATTTAGCTATAACTGCAAAGAATGAAGTGTGGGCTAAGGAAATGATTCATACATTTGAGAAAATATTCAGTAAAGCAGTATTACTTTTGAACAAAGATAAAAAAATGGAGATGTAAAAAATGGTACGATATATTTCTCAGAGTATTAAGATTAATGGGGATAAAGTTTGGGAATACTGAGGTAGACGAAAAGGACAATGGAAGGAAGTATTGGAAGTAATTGAGTGTAGTAAGTATATGGTGGGCATTCCAGATTAAATTTTCCCCTCAAAAACTTTATTTGATGCATGCCTATCTGTTGAGTACACTGGGATATGGAGTTGTGTTCTCATTTGCAAGCTGCCTAGAAAAATAATTATTACGAATTGTTTTGGGGTTATTTGTGATGCAAGGCTGAGCCCAAATAAAAGAGGGATACTATATTGTATAGAAAAAGATAGAGGGATGGGTTTAAGGCATCCCATTGTACATTTAGCTTCAATTCTTTTACACTGGATGCTATGTAAGATGGTAAGGAAGGGCAAAAGTATAGTAGGAAAGATGATGTCAGAGAAATACAAAGGACTTTGAATTGCAGACAGCAAAGGGAAGGGTATATGAAAATAAGGTTTTTAGGGTATAGTGAAAAAAATGTTGATGAATTAGGGTAGGGAGTGTAAAAAAAGGTAAGAAAGCATAGTATGAGGAAATTATGCAGATAATTTATTATTTGAAGCAGAGGTACAAAAAGTATGAGCGTTAATAAGGCGGTAGAGGAAAGCCAAGTTAGCTTTAGAGTACTGCATGTATAATCCGAAATAGCTGTGAAGAACTGCTGTATAATAAAATGTGGTATTGTAAAATTATTATCAGAAGAATAAATGAATGGTTATAGAGCAATAGTTGGGGATGGAATTTGAAATATTAAAATATGTTTAAATGACTATGTATGTAAGTTATGTTGTGTTTTGTATTATGCAAAGTGGGAAGTGCATATAAAAAATTGAATGATGCATATAAATAAAAAACATACTATTTTTGTTTTATTGACAGATAAAAGAAAAGGTTTGTTCAGGTGTTAAATGTGTGACTGGAAAATGGGGTAAGAAATCAAAGTTTTGAAGACGCTAAAGTTTGTTTGGAAGAAGAGAGATAAGAAGTGAATAAAAATTTGAAGGCATATTATGTTATATAATGTAGATTATTAAATAATTACAAAAATATTGCAAAAAGATCTGAAAAATATTAAATAAAGTCATGCTGCAAGGAATATATGATTTAAAGAGGAAATTCAAATGAAATGCCAATTGTTATAAAGAAAATAGCAGAAAGTATTATGGGTAAAGAAAGGAATAATAGAATGGTGGTGTGATCTACAAAAAGCAAATGATAATGTAGTGCTTACACGAATGTGATGTATACTGGAGGAATGTGGTGTTAGTGAAAAGGTTATTGCATTTTTACTTTAATTTTATGAAAACAGCACAGTAAAGGGTTTTGGTAAATGGATGGCTAAGTGGAGAGGCGAAATTAATGACCAGGATAATTTTTGTTTTCATAAGTAGTATTTTATTTGATGATTCAGAATACAGGGTTATCATTTATTTCAGAAAGTGTCTTCTTCAGATGATTTAATAGTAGTAGAAAATAATAAATTGTGGATGGTAGGAATGAGTAAAGTGATAGAATAATATTAAACGCAGTGAGGATAAGAATGAATAAGGAAAAAAATAAAAGATGGAGGCAACAGGTAAAGTAGGGGGGTTTATTTCTCTTTACTGGAGATGAAAGTAATGGCCATTGTTGATAAATAGTGGGATGAAAATTCTGGAAAAATTCTCATTTTAAGTGCATTATGTAAAACATCCAGAATGTCATGTAGAAACAAGTTTATTTGATAATCTAATTTAATTAATATAATAATAATCAAATTTAATTGTTGAAGAGTAGTGTGGTTTAGCAATGGCCACAGAAAATGATGTTCTACTTTTAGGCACTGCCGACTGCAATTTGGACTTAACTGTTCATCCCATTCCTGTTGAACTTCTTGGTTAAACCCAAATGCTGCTTCTGCTGTGAATGAAGCTTAAGATCTTTTAAACTGACTTAGAACTAAAAGCGTGTTTTTCAAGCTAAGAGAACAAGTCTCACCTTCAGGCATCACAGCGATTCTACTGATTTTGTTGGTATCTCTGAGACTTCATTTTCACATCAGGAAGATGAAAAATACTCTTTTTCATAAAGAAAATGAAGCCAACACTTCATTTGAGAATTTGCTTGAAACACAGGTTAATTCTTTCTGGACTTTCAGTACTCATTTTGGCCAAGGTGAGCCTATGCCTTTTAATAATTCTGACAATAATTGTAGTGACTCTATTTTACAGTGCAGAAAAGCTATAACAGAACTTGAAAAGAATTTAATTAAATTAAAAGTTGGCAGTGTGAAATTCACTACTTACAGCATTGTTTATCTATAGAAAATGTTCCATTTGGTTTATAGTTGTTTAAGTTTCCCAATGAGGTAAAATATGGAGATAAGCTGTATATTAATTGAATTAGTTTGTTCAAAAGAACTGGATTGAGGTTCTGAAATTACTTATTTCACACTACCAAATCAAAGTCATTGAGGTTTTAAAAGAAATAAAAGTTCTGAATGACCAAATCAAAATTTTTTTCAAGCCTGTAGTACTTCATACAGTGGTGTTTCAGCCAAGATCAACAGGCATGTTTCTACTATTAATAAAAAAAAGAAAAGAAATGTATTAGAGATGCACAAGTTTACAGAAATGGCTCTGCATATCCAGTCAAAACTAAAGGTGCAGAAAATGGTATTTTCAGTTTAACTATAATCAAAAAGAAGGATTGGAATAACTCACGGACATCAGTGAACAGCCTGAAACATCACAGAGGACAAAGTGTTTATATCACGACATCGAAATGATGAAAAAAGCGAACGCTATTTCATCGAACCTAAAATATCTAAACCACATAATATTGAATATTCAGAACAGCGAATTTTTTTCCTTGGGAAAAAATTCGCTATTCTGAAACACATACACACAACACAAGCACACCTAAAAAAACATCAATCCACGCACACATACACTTATAATCCTACAACTAACCCTACACTAAACTGTACATACACTATCTAGCCACTTACCTTAACCCAAACCCTAACCCTAAGGTCCATCACTACTGCACACTCACCTAACCCACACCCTAACCCTAACTCACTTAACCCGCCCCTAACCGTAATTCACCTAACCCGTGCCCCAACCCTAACTCACCTAACCCGTGCCCTAACCTTAACTCACCTAACCTGTGCCCTAATCCTAACAAACACACAATCGCACACTTACCTGAACCCGACCCATAAATTTTCACCACAGCGCTGAAAATAGCGAAGCCACAGAACTGGCCAACTGAATTCTTTCCCTAGGAAAGGATTCGGTCTTCTGCAGCCTCACTATTTTTAGTGTTTGCTCAAATGGGTCGATATTAGAACATTCAAAGTTTTAAAACTTCGATGTTCTGATATACACCCAGGACAAACAGTATTGTTTTTTCTACTAGCACTTATGCACAAATAGTGTCACATGAAAATGATGAAGCCTCTACATCTTCCTCTACCCCTTTTTCAGTCAGCAGCCCAGCTGCGAATGGGGCTCAGTTTCCAACAGAAAATGGGAAGTTACAAGGAAGGAAAAAGGAAAAGGGAAAAAAGATAATTAAATGCAGTAATATTTTGAATTTGACTGACTTTGAGTTAAATACAGACCATTTATCAGTTCTTCAAAAAGGTTTTTTTTTTATACCCTCTCAGAGGGTAAATTTAACAAGGGTTTTGATAGATCTTAAATTGTATATTTGTAAATTAAATTTATATTATATTTTATATGACAGTCTACATTTTTCATCCAAAGACAAGGTTTGTAGAAAACATCTCACTTATACTCCAGTATTACTTTCAACTTTTCAAGTTTTTAATGATCAATAGTGGCTGTAAGTTTTATAATCTATCATAAGGTGAAAGAAAAGCATTAAGCAATTTGACAGCTAACAAACAAATTATTCTAATGAAAGCAGACAAGGGTAAAAGGTTCATAGGTGTGTACTAGGCTAATGCCCCTGGGGCCTTTACAAGCCTAGCCATAGGATTACCCTGGCATAGTGCCACCCGACCTTAGTTCCCAGTGCTTCTGTCGAGTAGAGCCAATGGAGTTATCCCTGGGGTGAATTTTCTGTTTCCCATCCACTCATCAAGATTTCCCTTGAAGAGGGTCAGCGAGGTGCTCTGCTTGACGTGTATGGGAAGTCTATTCCATAGCATGGGCAGTCTCTGGGTTATGAACCTGTCCCTCCAGCATGTTCTGTTAATTGTGGTATTGATGCTGAGGTCTCTGGAGCATGTGGTGTGGAGGGATTGGGATTTCTTTAGATGTAGCATTTCTAACAGAGCTGGGTCAGACATGCCTTTGTAAGTCAAGCAGAGATCACCTCTAAGTAGGCGATATGAGACAGAAAACAGTTGGAGTGTTTTGCGTCTATCCATATAGGATAAGTGTTTAAGGCCTAGGGTTCTCTTTGTGAGGTACTTTTGCGGCCTCTCCAGTTGTTGCAGGTGTCTAGTGAGGTACATGCCAAATGGGGCATTGCACTTGATGATTGTCCTAATCAGGGAAGAGTAGAGGGAGACAATGACCTATTTCTTCCTGGTTGCAAAACTCTTAGTAATAAGATGTGCCACATAGAAAGACTTTCTGACCACAGTGGCAATATGGTGATCAAAAGAGAGGTTGCTGTCAACCTGTGTTCCCAGATCTCTTATAACTCCTTCTGTGTTCAGTGGACTACCATCAATGTGGTAATTCATGGGAACCAGGTTTTTTCCAAAGGGGATGATGAGACATTTTTGGCATTGAGCTTAAGGCCATGTTTCTGACACCCGCCACTGGTCTCAGTGAGGCCATTCTGTAAGATGTCAACATCACTTGGGGAGTTAATAATAGCTCCCAACTTGCAATTGTCTGCAGACTTTGTCAGCCAGAGTCCCTTCATGTTGGCTTGGACTTAAGAGAAGTAGATACCAAACAGAAGAAGACCTAGGACCGAACTCTGTGGGACTCCACTCCGTGACTAGTCGGCAGTCTGACTTGGAGTCAGCTACTTTCACACTGTGGATCCTACCTTTGAGCCAGTTTGCAACCCACCTAGTGATATAGGGGTTAATGCCTAGCTTAGTGAGTTTTTGTTTGATTCCTTAGTGGGGAATGGCATCAAAAGCCTTGGCCAGATCAAGGTAGGCTGTATGAACCACCTTACCTTCATCCACAACTCTGGTGACTGACTCAAAGAAGTCAACCAAGTTGAGCAGGCATGATCTACCCTTCACAAAACCAATCTATGTGGGATCCAGAGTTTGGAGATTCCCTATGTCCTTGTTTATTAGGTCCATTATGATGTGTTTCATAGCTTTGCATATCAGACTTGTTAGGCTAATGGGATGATAGTTCCCAGGGTCTGTAGTCACTCCTCCTTTGTGGAGAGGGATGACTGTAACAGTGCACCATTCGGTAGAGACAAAGCCTGGGGTGAGGCTGTGATTGAACAGGGCACACAGGTGAGGTGCCAGTTCATGTAGAACACAGCCAGGGATATTGTCAGGTCCTATATAAGCTGTATTCTTGGCCTTAGACAGTGCTGTTTTAAACTGGGAAGCAGTAATACTGTGTGCCAGGCAATCTACTGGTATTATGATTGGTCCTTTGGGGAGGAGAAAGGGGTAAAGCTGGCACTGAAACTGTTGGCCAGTATACTGGCAATATATGTTGGCTCAGTATAGGAGGTACCGCTGTGCAGTATCTCAGAGAAAATCTGCGTATTGCTGTGGAGATTCTTTACATAATATAGAAGGCCTTGTGGTTGTCTTTACTATCTGCTGCAGTTGTCTTTTTATAGCTAGCTTTAGAGGATTTGATGAGGGATCTCAACTTTTTGTTGAGGCTGATAAGGGAGTTTTTCCGGTCATGGGACTTCACCTTATTCTGCATCAGTTTCCTCCTCCTGTTTAGAGTTTGTTTATGGCAGGGGACCACCAGATTGGTTTCCTTTTTTTGGAGGAGAGCATCTTGGAACTATTGGGTATGGCAAGATCCATGCATTTGTATAAGTGTTCATACAGTGCACTGGTGTATGATTCGGTGGTCATGCAACTATTCTCCATTTGTATGGGTGCCATGAAGTTAGCCACCTCTATTTTTGGAGCCCAAAGTTAGCCTTGGAAAAGTTTTTCATGGTGGTTGCCTTTTACTGGGAGGGGGGTGGGTGGGTTGTCGATTTCCTAGATGATTATAGTTTGTGGTCAGATCTAACCAGGGAGGAGCTGACTATTGGTGTAGAGCAACAGTTATCCATGTTAGTAATGGCCAGGTCAAGGATGTTGCTATCTCTAGTGGGGGTAAGAAAGAGCTGGTCTAGGGCATTGGATTTAATGAACTCCAGGAAACGTTGGGCAAGTGTATTGGTACATGAGTAGTTTTCGCAGTTAATGGAGGGGTAGTTGAAGTCACCTAGTATGATAGTATTAGGTTTGACCCTAATATTGTTTAGGAGAGTTATGTGTCTTGTGATTAGTGTTGTGCTGTGGTGGTAGAGTGCATTTCTGCTGTAGAGGTCTCTTCTGCCTGGGTAGATTTTTATTGAGAGCCTCCACGAAGGTGGGTGTGTGGTTTGTGTTTTTATGTGAAGGCAGTGCTGGTGTGTGTTCTGGAGGGCTATGTGTTCCATGTGGTGTGGTGCAAATGTTGACCTTCTCCTCTTGACCAGCTATTCAAGTTTTGGCTGGAGACTGCATAGCTTCCATTTTGGATATATAAGTGCATCTCTTACAAGTCTGAGTGTTGGGAGGTAAGAGGAGAGGGTTGTCAGTGTACATGAGGCAGTTACTACATTGTCTCAGGATGCCCAAGTTCACCAGGTTAATAGGAGAAAGCACAGGGAACTGACCTTTAGACATGCCTGGAGGGGTGGGCATTGATAATAAGTACTGGATCTGTTTCCTTTTAGAACGTTTAGTGCTGGTAGCACATTTGTGTGCTACAGTAACTGCTACAAGAAGTCTGGTAAAGTGCTAGACTAATAGGCTAGTATAAGTGCAGGAGAGAAGAGAACTAGTAGATATAAGGGAAAATTGAAGAGCAGACTTTGGCATTGCTCAGAAGCTTACAAACAGTCCTGGATAGAGCAAGTCTGTATTTGGACTAGACTAGTAATAGGAAGGGTGGGAAACAAGCACAAATGCAGGCTTTTAAATCAGAAAGTTAAGAAAGATGGAAAAACTGCCCAAACAGCCAACAGCTACAATTTCTGGGCCAGAAACCACTCCTTATATGGTAGATAGGCTACCTAGTGCTTACCACTCCCACTGATAAACTGGAAGGCTTCCCTCTAACACAGAAAGGCTTGGGGGGCACAGAAGCTTACAAACAGTCCTGGGTACAGCAAATCTGTATCTGGTTACAGGAAAGGCAGAAGACAAGCTCTGAATTTTTTTTTTAGTAAAGTGGAAAAGGAGAAAGCAGGAGCAGAAGATAATTCAAGGTTAAGAACCTAAGTGGGTTGGCCTTCTCAAATGTTCTCTCTGTATTAGGTAAAATGAGCTAATGACACTAGACTGGGAGGAGTGTCCCAGATCAAATTTACAGTATGGGTGGGCAACTGCAAAGTCATCAGGTATAAGAACAAGACACCAGTATGGAGAGTGGGTGGGAAACTATTACAGCTACTAGCTCTAGCCACAGATGAAGGAGCAAGGAGACTCTAGAGAATGCTTTTAACTGCAAACAAATCAGTTATATGATACCTGACTAGAGCACAGAAAGTTAAAAAATGCACAGTAAAGCACAGATAGAGCACAAACAGAAAATACAACTCAGTATGAAAAAGCAGTTTGTAGTAAAGTAATTCGATAGAAATGTAATTAGAGTGATGAAACAGCATCTTGCAATGAGAAATACAGTTAAAACAGTATAAAACAGTACATAAATGTAGTGAAACAGTAAAAAAGCTTTATAACAGTGCAAAATGTAGTAGATTAGCTGTGTTGCACAATAATAAGCAATAAAGAAGTGCAATTTAATGAAATAAGTGTAAGAAATAACTTATTCTGCTCTTGGAATCTTAAGGAATTTCTGCTTAGTCCCAGTGATGAATTATCATTCCACAGCCTGGTAAATATAAGCAGAGCCCCTTGGAGAGACAGAGTTTATATACCTGAAAGGATGGAAGTATCTATGAGCTCGAATTACTACTCAGACCTACTAGCATCTGCTGTTACACCACTATCACTCGTGCTAGGTCAGGAAACCCTGTTACTCTCAATAATAATGAAGACAACACATTCAGCAGAAGATGGCTGCCAGAAACACAGGAAACTCAACAAACAAAACTACCAGGCCTGGACAACAGCAGGCCTCTATCAAGTTTATGCTACCTGAGTAGAACACAGAAGCCACACAACAAATGCACAGAAAAGCACATAAAGAGCACTCACAAACAGAAAATACAAGTCTCAGTATGAAAATGCAGTTTACAGTTTAGTAATTCAGTAAGAATGCAATTATAGTAATGTGCATTATTATAGCTACTAGCTGTAGCCACAGAAAAAGCTCTAGCCACAGATAAAGGAGCAAGGAGATTCTAGAGAATGCTTTTAACTGCAAACAAATCAGTTATATGATACCTGACTAGAACACAGAAAACTCAAAAATGCACATAAAACCAGAGATGGAGCGAGCACTCACAAACAGAAAATACAACTCTCAGTATGAAAAAGCACTTTACAGTTAAGTAATTCAGTAGAAATGCAATTAGAGTGATGAAACAGTATCTAGAAATGTAAAATACAGTTAAAACAGTATAAAACAGTACATAAATGCAGTGAAACAGTAAAAAGATTTATAACAGTGCAAAATGTAGTAGATTAGCTGTATAGCACAATTATAAGCATTAAAGAAGTACAATTCCATGAAATAAGTGTAAGAAATAACTTATTCTGCTCTTGGAATCTCCCAGTGATGAATCACCATTCCACAGCCTGGTAAATACAAGCTATTGTATTGAATTGTTTCCATGAATATTAGTGATTATAATCAAGCCTTTCTTGAGTTACTTCATAATGATGATTGCTATAGAGAAGTCAGTAGTTATGATGTTGCCAAAATGTTTTCTGACATAGACAAACTGCTTTATGATCTGTTAGGGGTATATTAACATTGAACTTTAAAGTGTTTTAAGCTAGAAGATCCTAAAATGGCTAGAATTTTTGGTATTCTGAAAATTCATAAAGATAACATCAAGCCACCTTTTACACCAATTGTGGCAGCTGCTTTTATCTATTGGAACTGTTACATAGTTGTGAAGTTAATGACATACAGGGATTTTTGGTTATCCAGGATGTTACATATTTGTATATTAGTATACATCAAGAACATAGCATCAGATGTGGCAGGAAGTATTTATCTAAGTTCATTGATTTTGACAACATTCATTTAAATACTATTTGCACTTTGATAGAAATTTTTCTTGAAAATAATTATTTTACCTTTCAAAGCAGATATTTCAAACCAATAAAACGAGTAGCCATGGGTGCTAGAGTTGCAACAGTATTTGCCAACCTAGTTATGGCATGCTGGGAAGAGGAACATTTGAAAACACATACTTTATTTAGTAAGGTGTTTTTTACAAGGGTTTTATAGATGATTTGTTCTTTTATTGGGGAGGTACACTCCATGAATGTTATAATTTTTTTTATTTAAACATCACCATAGATTTCCTTAAGATTACCTTAAATAGCAAATGTTAATTAGTTAATTTTTGTATTAACAGTAAAACTAAATATGAATGCTAAATGTTTTGAAAATAGAGTATTTAGGAAAGAAACTTTTGTCAAGAGCTATTTACACAAAGTCAACATCCTATGTTCATGAAACAAAATGTTGTAAGGGGGCAATTCATCAACTAAGTAGGATGACCAGTGAGGCTGTGGTATATTACATGGATGCTGACTATCTAAGAAATTTATTTTTAGACAGAGGATACAATAAAGATTTTTTAGAGAGCATCATGGTTTAAATATCACTTGTGCAAAGTACAAATTGAAACATATTCTGAGAGCCAATCATATAGCTTTGAAACAGAGTGTAATTAACCAGAGCCCTAGTGTATTTAGTTTTTAAGTAGGTCATTTCCTTTACTGATTTCTAAATAAGTGCAATAAAGGATATTTAAATGAAAACTGGAAAATTATTTTAGGTAATAAATATCTGTCAGAAGTTATATGTGATAAGCCAACATTCACTTACAAAGGTATAAGCAGTTTAAGATCTATAAACCATGGTGGTGAAGCGGTAGCATTGTTGCCTCATAGCAAGAGGTTCTCCCGTTCATTTCTCGGCTGGAGTGCGGGGAGTGCCTTCTGTGTGGAGTCTGCATGTCCTCCCCGCGGTTGGGTGGGCATTCGAAAGACATGCGTAAATGGGCATGCACTAGTTGAAGGTTGAATGTTGAGCTGGCACCACGGCGTTCGTGAAAATCTACTGCCAAGCATTAGCAGACAGGAGTTCCGCTGTGGCCACCCCTAACCGGGAAAAGCCAAAAGACAAACAACAACAACATTAGTAAGGTCAAATAAAACAGTAAATACTAAAAGCAATACCCTAGGGACTTTTAAATGCAACAAATGCAAATTTTGTAGCTATGTGACAGACATGTTGTTTATTTACATTAAAAGTCTTCACAAAGGATTTACAAAGGAGTTTGGTCCAAAGACTATTTTGATTGTAATTTCAAATGGTATAGTCTACATAGTCTTATGTGAAACTTGTGATTGCTTTTATGTAGGGGAGTCTATTTGGAAGCTTTCTAAAAGAGTTTATGAACATACTGCAACTATTAGGAAACATGACCTTAGTAATGCCTTGGCCAAATATTCTTTAGAGTATGTTGATATTAGGAAGTTTACTTTTTTATTTTAGCTATTGTTTCAATTGACTCTTTTAGAGGTGATTACAGCATTCATTTGGAAAGTAAAGAGGCAGAATGGCAAATTAGACCTGGTTCTGACAAAAGACCTGTGTCATCTAATGAGCACATGAATATTAAATGTTTTTTATTAGCACAAAAGTTATAAATATAATATATTGTATTTGTTTTATATATTGAAAGCGTTTATATAGGTAACACTATTACAATACGTTTTTCATATATTTTTAAATCAATGAGATGATTTGTTAATTAATTAATTGATTAAGATCTATCATGTGATTTTGTAGGTATAAAAATTGTGAGGATATACAGTTATTTATTCTGAAGAAATTCTTGGCATAATAAAGAATGAAAGAGCTTAAACATTTCCTTCCTTGTTTTGTTATGTCTGTGTCTGAGCTTGTGTGGATCATTTTTTGTTATTTTACCTAGATGGTGTCTGCATGTTGCCTAACTCCAAATTAAATGACCTATTAGTTTTTTTCCCTGTACAATATGGGGATCAAGGCTAAATCCTGTGAAATGGGGGTACTGAATAATAGTGGCAGATGGAAGTTTACACCAGCTAAATTTCATGTTGAGTTTATCATCACTGCATTTGTTTTGGGGATTTGAGTAATAAAATGTATTACTTATTATAACTGAAATTTATGGAAACACTTTGGTAGGTTAGCTCTTGAGTAAAAAATATGACTATTTTTGGAACTGTATTAGAGTAATTGAAAAATCTGCGGTGGTGCAGCAGTAGCATTGTTGCCTCACAGCAAGAGGTTCTCCCATTCGATTCTCGGCTGGAGTGCAGGGAGTGCCTTCTGTGTGGAGTCTGCATGTCCTCCCCGCAGTCGAGTGGCGTTCCAAAAGACATGTGTGAATGGGCGTGCCTTCATTGAAGGTTGGGCGTCGAGCTGGCAACTTGGCACTGTAAAAATCTACTGCCAATCATTAGCGGACTGGAGTTCCGCTGTGGTAACCCCTAACCGGGAAAAGACGAAAGACAAACAATTAGAGTAATTGAAAGAATAGTAGTTAAAGATCACATGGATGTGATGGAATAGCAGACAAAAACTGCTATTATAGAAATGTAACTTAAATGGTGTTGGGGAGCAGAGGAAAATGGTGTGACAGTACTATGATTTTGTATTACACAGTAGATCCTTAGTGGAATTTCATGTATGAACAAAAACAAACAATAATGTAAAAAGAAAGATATTTTAGATTATAGGAACATGCAGACCTTTGCATGAAAATTTTCAGTAAATAAATTACCAGTTAAAGAATCACTGATGTACTAAAGAAATGAAGAAATAATGCAGTTTGTTGGACAGATGAGACTACTGAACACATTTGTATTAAGTACACGAGGGTTCTTTGTTTGTTTGTGGACTATGACAGCTGTTAGACATTTGCAAAAGTATGACATTAATGTTAATATGGAACTGTTGTTTGGACTATGTGAACGGTTAGATAAAAGTTGTAAGAACTGACATGATTGTAGGATACTGTTATGAACTGGATATAGCTAGAAGAAACTGGAATGAGTCTGGAATAAATGTCTTAATCTGTTAATTACCCAGACTTGTGTGAACATGTGCCGGCTCCTCCTTTATGGGCTATATCTTCAGAATAAAATGTGCACACACTGTAGTTTGGTTAAGAATTTTTTATTATGTACAGTGGAGGCAAATATCAACAATATCCAAATACTGTCTCCAGTAACAGTGCTGATAAATATGTCCAAAGTTTCTGCATGCATATTCTGATTCTCCTGAATAATATCATTAATATTCTGGAATACTGAATATTTGACCTGACTTCTGTACTCAAACTCAAGTCTCTGTACTGCAAAGACTTTCTGCATATCAGTCCAAAACGAACTAACTTAACTGTGTCTGAATTATTTCCTAATAATACCAAAAACACTGTAAGTTTCTACAAGCCTCTTTAGCCTTGGCTCCCAAGCCTTGTAAGATCTGTTTGTTCCTGTGTACTGCAGATTCTGTTCTTATCAGTATTCTTGACTGCAGTTTATTTTCACTGATGAACCTGCATTCAATGAAACTGTGCACACTGTGAAGGCCTGCTTTAATATGGCTGCATTTCTAGAGTTATGCAAAGAAAATACTGTATTTTTGTACATTTAACTGATACCTGATCTTCCATAAGTCACGGTAGAAAACAGAATAATTTGGAAAAGAAGATCTGATGAGTTGTTTAATATAAAATGGGAAATTGTTGATGCACAATCAACCCAGTGAATAGGTGGCAGTAGAAGAAAGGATGGGGGTACAATTAATCAAATCGTATGTATTTGTATATAAGAAACAATAAGAAGAAATGAATACAAGCAGAATGCAAAATGTGAATGAGATGTATATATGTGAGTATGCAAATAAATTACCCTATACCCCCAATCATTTAGGTAAGTGCCACTTGGTCTTTTACAACAACCAGAGCTACCATAAACTTAGATTGAAAGGACCTTGGTTTAACATCTCAGCATAGTTAAATGGTCATAATATAAAGCAAAGCTAGACATGCTAAACTGATTGTTTAATATGGAGTATTTCTCCTTAATAGATGGAGAAAGTTAGCAGCAAAGCAGAGAAATATTAGTTAAATATATTTTAAGTATAGCTTTGTATAAAAACTTAAGACAGACATAAAGACAAAATGGACATGAGAGGTACAAAGAGAGTTAATGTTCAGTAAAGAGAATAAGTAGATGGTCCAAGGGAGAACATTTGTACAAGATTCAAAAATGGGGCTCACAGAACATGAGGGAAATGAAGAGCAGTATTATTCAGATAAACATAATTAGGAAAATGGAGCAGGTATAATATCCAGGTAAACTGAATGAGAATAGAATTGCAAAAAACAAAACAAAACAAAAAAAGAACAAATATCCCGAGAATACCTATTGGTTTGCAGGAATATTGCTGTTATAAAAACTGTACGGAGTGATAGCTGACGTTATTATGAGAAGTAAACAACATGAGAAAACTTAACATTTGGGACGGGTCATGCAGCCTTTGTGGTAAAGAAAAGATTGTGGCTCACGTCAATAATTTCTGGAACTGAAGTTCTATTCATAGTAAAAAAAAAACAAAAGTAAGATCCAGCTAATGGAAATATAGGATTTGTGGCAAGCAGCAAACTACCATTCAGTAAACAGAATTAGTGCAAATGCAACAGGAACAAATCAAAGTCTAGAAACAAGAACGAGTCTTATTTTGCAGGAGAGTGAGGTTCAATAAACAGATTTAGGGCAAATGCAACAGGAACGAATCAAAGACTGGTAACAAGAAGAGTTCTTATTTTGCAGGAGAGTGAGATTCAACAATGAGAAGAAGTTAGATGTGGAAAAGGGAATAATTTCTCAGAAAGAAGCTTGGATTATGTTTAACAAAAAAAAATTGTATTACATCTGCTAACAAAGCTTTCTTAATGTTTTTCAGTTGTTAATGGGAGGCCTGGTAATTGAAGATGATGGCACAATGAAATTGCAGGATGAAGAGCTGGCTTCTTTGCGCAGTGCAAAGCCATTCATCTCCATTCTGATGCATGTCTCTAGAACACCTGACAATATCAATCAGTTACTGACAAAACTCTCACGGACTGAAGATCCCATGGAGATGGTGGACTATGAGAAGGTGGTTTTCAGTACCGTGTATACTGCACTACGTGCAAAAATGAGCAATGGGCCAGAACAACAGCAGTGGGCAGAGCTATGCGTCCGCCTGGCAAATCAGACCCTGATCGATCTGCACAGGGAGTCACTGCTCTACGGATATAAGAAGGTTAAATTCCTGAGAAGGGTGACACCAGATGTATAACAGGGATTGCAGAACAATGCAGGCAGGACTTCTGGTATTGCCTGCAGTGTAAGAACAGTACAAACCAACTCAATTAGCTCCCTGGAGATGTTCAACTGGTCCACCTCCAGCAGTTTATTTTCTCTCTTCTAACAGATAAAAATATTGTTTTTATATGCAGTGTACATTCTGTTTAAATGGTATAATCCTAACCTAGTCAACCTAATAAATAATGCAAGTACAGAGAACATAACCCTCAACATTGCTGATATGAATACAGTAGTGGATCATGATATCTTTACACATATGCACATACGTTTGATGACTTTGGCATTAAATCTGTTGTACAGATTTGTTTAAAAATAGTTTGTACAAACAGAAAAACATATGATACTTAAAATGTTTTCAGGAAATTGTCAGGAACATATTCATAGATTTAATAGTTTTGAGCAAATTCTGTGGTACATTTTTATCGACTACATATTCTTTGGCAGACACACGCCGCAGTTACAGAATTTAACAATATTTATCAGTTTGATCTAGGAATTTAAAAAGAAACTCAGTAAAACAGTAATCAGTATTATAAGTAGATATTTATAGAAATATACAGTATCCATTTATACTTTGCAGCAATTTACAGAATTTATAGAAGTATATATTTATAATACATTTTGTAGTATTTTACAATAAAGCACATTACTCTTTGGCCAGAAATGTGTGTGTATATATATATATATATATATATATATATATATATATATATATATATATGTGTGTGTGTGTGTGTGTGTATACACATATATACATACACACACACACACGTCTCCCCTCATTGATGATACATAGGGCCTTTCAACGGGGGGGGGGGGGGTAAAGGCACCTTGTCATTTAATCCAGGCAGTTTATCTGCCTGCAAATCCACTATACAACATGCTTCAATAGACTCAGTTCTGTTTGTCAGACCCCCACCTCTTACATTTTCAGGAACACTTTCCAATACCATCAAGCAAAAATTATCCCCAGCATGAATTGAAATATGCTGAAATAAGGCATTAGTTCTATTACAAAGCCTAATGCCACTGAGATGTTGCAAGATCCGATCTTTAAGTGATCTGTTTGTCTTGCCAACATAAAAACTATAGCATGAGTCACATTCAGCAATGTATATCAGATTCTTGGTGGAACAATCTGCATAAGTCCTTAGATGAATCATTCTCCCAGTTATGGGGTGCTGAAAACAATTCTTAGAATTAATATAACTACAGGCTTTGCATTTCTTGTAAGGAAAAGTACCAGTTTGCATTGATGTTGAGACAGTCTTATTAAAACTCCCATCCCGACATAATAGTCTTTTCAGATTTTTCTTGTTCTTAAAACAAAACCTGATTTTTTTACCCACAATAGTTTTGATGCTATCGTTCACTGCAAGAATCTTCCAGTTATTTCTTATAATCTGAGAGATATGTCTAACATCATTGTTGTGTGTAAGAGAACATCTTATGCCTTCTGTAGAATTAGTGATATTCAAAAGATCCACAGAAGTCCTTTGTTCACTCCTTTCCATAAAATATGGTTGGCCCCTAGTATGCCGTTGGGCTTCAATTCCCATCACTGCTTCATGCATTTCTCTTTGCTTATAGCCTCGACTTACAAAATATTCCTTCAAGCATTGTGTCTCATTCTCAATCTCACTCATTGGTGCACATCCCTGAAGTTCTAAGAAATTGTCCTTTAACAACATGTGAAAACACATGCTTAGGGTGCATACCTGTCCTATACACAAGGTGGTTCCTCCAACAATTCTTTCTATATATATAAGTATCTAGCTTTCCTTCAGGCCCTTTACATAAAATCACATCCAATAAGCCAATCTTTTCCATAGAGCTGTGAACTTTGAACTCAAGGAATGAGGTGGTGTTATTTAGATATCAGTAAAGTCCATCAACTGTCCTTTACTACCTTGCCAAAGAAAACATATATCATCCACAAATAGTCACATTCCCATTTGACCATTACTATATTAGAATAACTGTTGGCACACAAAGCGCCCATCCCAAACCCCCATCTCTGTAGATAGCATTTATTCCTATACATAAAAATATTTTCCAAGATTATGTTTAACAGGGAGCATATCAGATAGACTGTATAGCTGTCAAAGGCTGCTTCTTGGCTAAGAAATTGTCTGACTGGTTCAGTCCCAAAGTCATTAGGTATAACTGTGAATAAAGTTTTAACATCCATAGTAACCATCCAAACATTCATAATTTCTCCAGCAGACCAGATATAATGAGAAAGAGTCTTAAGAAATTATGAGGTGTCTCTCAGTACAGTAGTGGCTTTGGGTAGTATGGCTTTCAATTTCTGTTTGACAAAGATGGATGCAGGTTCTGTTGCCAGTCCTCCTCCAGATACTATGGGTGACATGGGTGGGTTGTTTACATCTTTATGAATCTTTGGAGGCCATTAATTATGGGTATAAGAGGATGTGATACTACTAAATACTCATAGAGCTCTTTGGAGATGACACATGTCATAAGCAGATCATATAAATTGTCTGTTATCCGACATGTAATGTTATTAATCTCCCTTTTATGTAAATCCTTATAGGTCTTGTCATCCTGTAACATACTGCTCATCCAGATACTATGGGTGACATGGGTGGGTTGTTTACATCTTTATGAATCTTTGGAGGCCATTAATTATGGGTATAAGAGGATGTGATACTACTAAATACTCCTGTAACATACTGCTCATCTTCTCACGACACACAGGTCTATCCATGATTATTATGCATCCTCCTTTATTGGCAGGCTTAATAATAAGGTCATTACTCATCAGTTCTTTCACTGCTTCTTTTTCTGCATAATCCATATTACAAAAGTTCCTAGAGTTACCATGATTTCTGAGTTGCAGTACTTCATTCTCACAAACCTTCATGAAAGTTTCCACTATAGGATGTGTCATGGGAATAAAAGTGCTGGGTTTCTTTTCGAAGGAAAAGATGGTATGAATGATAATCCTTTATTAAGTAAAGGTTCTTGTGCTTCACTTAAAGCATATTCTAATAAATTAACCACCAAGGAATCACTGTTTCTCAAGTGGACAGTTTTCTTCATTTCCTGCCTCTGCTGGTAGACCTGTATCTGCTGTGAGCATAATGTTATTTCATTAAAACAGGTAGAACCAGAAAAAACAAGTCATCTTTAGCAATGTTCTTCGGTCTGGCACCTTGCAATTCCGTTTGTATACTTGACTTATTAATATGCACAGGAACTACTGATGTTGAACCCTTGTGAGAATTGCCAGTGGACAATCCAATCTAGGGAAAGTATCTGCAGGATTTACATCTTTATCAGTGGTCTTCATTGTAGGTCCTTTCTTCTTTGAATTAACAACCGTAGCACTATTGTGCTTGGTGGGTGTATTCTTCTGTGATGATTCACATGCATTGTTTACATTATTCCGCTGTTGCAAATCCTCTCAGTTAGGCCATTCAAATATGTTTTCTTCCAGGAAATCTTGATAATCCTGTGCTAACTTCTTAATTTTTCTATTCTTTAATTTGTTGCCATAGCTGGAAAGTGCTTGTTGCAGTCCTTCAACTTTAAGAAGGAAGCCTTCAGATAAATCAGAGCTTTCTAATTCTATTTGTTTAGTTTCAGTAAATCATGCTGTTTCCTCTTCCAGAGGATGAACATATTCAATAACAGTTTAATGTAGCAAAAACTTATTTCTAAATTAATAGTCTGCCATTTACCTAGTAGGTCAGGGTAAACATTGCCGTAAGCTGGTAAACATTTAATCCTGAGACCCCTAGGTACAACTCTGTAATGCAGGTATGCTTCCAAATGGAAGCATTGCCATTGCAGCCACTTCAGTTTAAAAGCCGCTTTCTTTACTTACAAAAAAATGTTATCATGCGCTTCAGGACTAATTGCATGAGTGGAGTCCTGCATTTCAACATTTAACAGACAGTAGTGAGGGAACTCAGTGAGTTGTTAAAAAGTAAAGTGGATCTCCAAGCAGGATAGGTAGGCCACTCCATAGGACCACCAAGCCGACCTGTTCTGTATCACCCGACTGTCACTAATGACAAACAGTCTGATTAGGTTGCCTGGGTAGAAACAAATAGTCTGTAGGATTCTTGTTTGGAATAAATTGGCTGATTCAGTGCAGACAGAAGAGCCTGCTATGATATATTAATATCAATTTTATATGTGGCATTTATTTTTTTTTTTTGTATTCGGGGCCAGGTATTAGATAAAGACCAGGAGGGGAGTCTGACAAGCTCCACTGAAAATATGTTGTCTAACTGATATTTGTTATAATTCATCCCATTTTTATATCACCAGCACAGTTTGTATAATATATTTATTTTATCATTTAAGCAGTCAGACATATGCTAAATAAATAGGATTCCAGGATGGATCCCTGAGGGATCCCATGTTTAAGTTCAAACCATGTGGAGTGATGGTCCTTGTATTCAGTATATCATTTGTGACGAGTCAGGCATAGAATAATCTATTCAAGTAGCTGATTAAGGAACTCTACACTGCAAAATTAGTAATAAATTATTAATGATTAACAAGCGTGAAGGCAAGTAGCAAAAATGAAATTAGTTAGCAGAGTTTTTGTCAAGAGAGAATACAGCATTGTTGTAGAGAAGCAATGCATCATTATGACAACTACATGCTAAAAATTATCTGTATAGCATAAGACCACCATCCTGCAGTACCATCAGAATTGCATACTCTAGAATCTTACCAATATTGGAGGGCAAAACACTGATATTTCTGTTAAGCTAGTCTCCCTTGTCTTTATAAACTGGTTTGATAACTGCCTTTGTCCAGTCAATGGGTATCTCTGCCCTGTCATTAAGGTTGTTAAAGTGGACTGTAACAGGAGTTAACTACTGATCTCAACTCTTTCAATTCATTGTTGCCTGTTAAATGTATGCCTAGAATTTTTGTATCACAGAATAATTATATTTTCAATAATTTAGACTGTTATCCTCCTGAAAGTAAAGGTTCTCATTTTCATTAACAGGGGCCCAAATATCCAATTTATCTTGGAAAGATTTTTTTTACATCATCATCATCGTAAACCCCTTTTTTGCCCATTTTCTGTATGGTGTCAGGGTGTCATGTTAACTGTCACTAACTCTCTCGATTCAATGCCACACTCCTGCCTTCTTCAACACTCATGTCTGACTGTCACAAATCTCTCACACAATCATTCCACCTCTTTGCTGGACACCCTCATTTCCTCCTATCTTCTTCCTGTCTGTCCCAAATCTTCTTCACTAGATTGTCTTCTGCATTTCTGCACATGTGCCCCAACCACCATTATCTGATCTGTTTGATCTTTTCTGCAATTGGAGCTACTTTGGCTTCTGCTCTTATGTCCTCTATTCTTCATCTGTCCCATAATGTGCATCCTACTACCTGTCTCAGGCAGTTCATCACCATCACTTCTAGCTTGCTCAACTGCTCTGCCTTTACTGCCAAGGTTTCAGTACCATATAGTAGTACTGGTCACACCATTGTTTTGTACACCTTAATTTTCACTTTCTTTGGCATTCTTATGTCATACACTACACCTGACACTCTATGCCAGTTGACTGCAGGCCCTCTCATTCTATCTTTGACTTCTTTCAGACTTCCCTTTTCCTCAACCACCTCTTCCAGATACTTGAAGCTATTAATCTGTTCCACTATCGTCCCTTCTGTCTTGATTCTCAAGTTCTTCTGTTTTCCCCAATGTGCTGCCATTACCACCGTCTTATCTGTGCTTAATTTCTTACATTCATTCAAAACATTAATACATTGTTACTGCTGTGTATTACTATCTCTAGTATTCATGAAAGTGAGTGATTATGCTTGCTTTTCCATTCCTGATCTTATGTATTTGAAGAGATTTCTCTTACTGTCTTTTGTATAGCTAGCTGGTCTTATCTTATAGTCACAGCTGAATTTCTGGCATGTCCTCTTATGCAAAGTAATCCCAAAAATAACAATGTGTGGTAAAATATTGCAGTTAAAGACAGCTTCAAGAATTATATTTCCGAAGTTCGAGTTTTAAGAGACTATAGTGGTAGTCCCTATGTCTCTTGTTAGGAATAGGGATAGTTGTACTGATCTTATCTTTTAACGGATTGAGAATGAAAAAAAGTTTTCTCCAGAACCTATTAATCCCACTGATGCCACTATTTTCCTCATTAAGCCGATACCTATTGTCATGGGGACCTTGTCAAACAAGTAGCTGTCAGTGGGAGCCATGTTTGCATGTTTGTTTTAATCATTTATAGGTTAACACATAATAAGTATCTCACTTTGTGAGCAGTATTGCTTTTATGCATTTTTAAAATGTCTTTGTGTAGGACTGGTTAGCCTGCTTATCCTATTACCAGTGCCTTCCTAATATTCTAATACAGAGTTTTCAATGCAGTGTGTATTTTTCCTCATATCATGATCAAAAACAGGTGTGGTATTTTTAACCTTGAAGGATATTTCATAAACCATTAGCAAAACACAGTTCCTAGGGAATTTGAGAAATCTTGCATAGCATTTATGAAGAGGTTAACTCAAAGAATGAGGAACCCCAGAAGGTTTGCAAGTGACTTTTTTTTTAATCTATGCCCTACTTAATCAGAAAATGCATATACTTTTTATTCAGCTCATCTTCTGCTTTAAGACAGGAAGTAGAAGTCAGAGAGGATTTGAAAAATAATTCTGTTTTGTTCATCAAGTTATTGGTAGTCGTGCAGTGAAATGACATTAGTGCAGGCTTTAACAGGAACAAAAATGATAAAAGATTGATAAATAAATACAAGAAAATTAAATCTTTTCATACCTGGATTTCTTTTTTTCCTCATTTCCTGATAATCGTTCAACTCTTTTTACAGCAGTGTCTTAAGATTAAGATAGCTGCGAACCATGAAACTATGCTGAATGATGAGTAGGTGGAAAACATTTTGCATCTGGGGCAAGATCCAGTGAAGAACTGTAATTTGTATTACAAAACGGTGCAACATCTTGCTACAAGTATAAACTGTTTTGGAATTTGGATGTGGGTGAGTATTATGCTGAGAATTTTAAAATTATCTCATTGATATTAAATCAAAAGCTTATCCAAAGCTAGCTACGAAAATAAAATTGCCAAAGATTCCGAGAACAACCACAAGGCATTCTAAAGTTATGTCAAGTATCTAAATGGCAATGATCAGATCTGCTCTGAGCTACAACAGAATGGCATTAAATATACTGATCCCAAGGATATTGCCAATATCCTGGCAGATCGAGTCAGTGCCAACTTTACCCCCCCTCTCATCCCCTAAAGGACCCATCTCAATACCAAAAGATTGCCAAATTCCGGTAATCACGGCCATACAGGTAAAAAATGCACTCTCCAAAGCTAAGAATACAGCATCCATGCGACCAGATGACATCCCGGGTTGTGTACTACATGAACTACAAAATGAACTGGCACCTCACCTAAGTGTTATGTTTATTCATAGCCTTACCTCAAGCTTCATGTCCAATGAGTGGCGCACAGCTACAGTTATTCCACTCCACAAGGGGGGATTCACCTTGGATCCCAGGAACTATCATCCCATCAGTCTGATGAGCCTGATCTGTAAAGCCACGGAACGCATTATCATGTAACTTATAAACAAAGACATTGGCAACCTTCAAACACTGGACCCCACCTAGTTTGGTTTCGTAAAGGGCCGATCTTGTCTCCTCAACCTTACTGACTTCTTCAAATCAGTCTCCAGAGCCATGGCCGAGGGTAAGGTGGTCCACACAGCCTATTTGGACCTCACCAAGGCCTTCATCACCATCCCCCACTTTGGAATCATAGATAAATTTACTAAGCTGGGCATTAATCCCTACATCACTCGATGGGTTGCCAACTGGCTTACTGACAAAACCCACACTGTAAAAGTAACCTACTCAAAATCCAGACAAGTGACAAATGGAGTACCTCAGGGTTCAGTCCTGGGACCACTTTTGTTTGGCATCTACTTCTCTGAAGTACAGGCCAGCACTAAGGGACTCTGGCTAACAAAGTTCACAGATGACTGCAAACTGGGAGCCATTACTGAATCCCCAAATGATGTGGATATTCTACAAAAGGGCCTTACAGAAATAGATGCTTGGTGCCTGAGCCATGGGCTCAAGCTAAATGCTAAGAAATGTATAGTTATCCCTTTTGGGAAAAACCATGTACCCATGAATTACCACATAAGTGGCAGTACACTAAACACCGGAAGTGTGATAAGGGACCTAGGGACACAGGTGGACAGTGGTCTCACCTTCGATAACCACATTGCCACAACAGTCAGGAAATCCTTCTATGTGGCACACCTCATAACTAAGGGCTTTTCATCCAGAAAAAAGGAGGTCATTGTCCCACTGTACTCATCTCTCATTAGAACCATTATAGAGTACAACGCCCCATTTGGTATGTACCTCACAAGACATCTGCAACAACTGGAAAGGCCACAGAAATACCGCAGTAAAAGAATTGCAAGCCTAAAGCAGATGCCCTATGGTGACCGTCTAAAAAAACTCCAGCTATACTCTGTCACATATCGCCTACTCAGAGGCGATGTCTGCTTAACATACAAGGCCATGTCAAAGCCAGAGCTGTTGGAAATGCTACACTTAAAGAAATCCCAATCCCTCCGAGCCACATGCTCCAGGGATCTAAACCTGGTCATCACAACGAACAAAACATGCTGGAGGGACAGGTTCCTGACCCAGAGACTCCCTATACTCTGGAATAGACTGTCCATACATGTCAAGCTGAGTGCCTCTTTGGCCTTTTCAAAAGGAACCTTGACGATTGGATGGGAGATAGGAAATTCACCCCGGGGATCACGTCAGTCACCCTGCTAGACAGGGGACCAGGGAAGTAAATATTCTGGAAAGAAATAGCCAGGGAATTATTATGGCTAGGCTTATATAGGCCCTAGGGCCGATAGCTTAGTACCAACCTATGAACCTATTAGACTGTATACCAAATGATATTGCACATTTGGAGAAAGATAATGCATTATTTTTTAAACAGATTAAACTTTAAATGTTTAACTTTATCTTTGTATGACTTACATTGTAATTAATATAGGTGGATGCCTTGCAGTTTTGAAGCCATTTTTAAGAAAAGGTTAAGTAAATCTAAAATATATTCCCTGTGAGTACACTGTACTTGTGGGATCAAAGTAAATGTATTACAATGGTACAAAACCCCCCCATTAAAACACTTCAGCATGTCTTCAGCTTCATCTTTTGTTTTTTGCACACTGTGAGCTCACATCATTAGCTTACCTTTGTATTTCTGATACTTACAAAAGCAAGATGTCGAATTTTATAATCAGTCATTTTTGATGAGTGCCTGGTGCAAAATGTTTCTAAAATAATATGAAAAGCTAGCTAGTATTGACCTTTTTGAAACTGTATACTAAAATGTTGTATTGAATATTTGATAGGACGACAGTTTATCATAAAGTTTTCAATAAAGTGTTTGAGTCAAATGCAACAAAATACTGTGGTTTGGTTCCCATAGCTTCTAATTATGTATGGTGTCATTGAGTTGAAGTATTAACTGCTGGGTATCTGAGGGGTGACTTTAAAAGTGATACCTTTGCTTAGTAATATATCAGTCAAATAATTAATTTTTTAATAATAATTGATTATAGCAAGCTCAGATGCTCATAAGCCAGTACTTATTATACAGCACAAACTTCTTCTTCTTGTAACATTTCTTAATGTCTGGTATGCACTTCACAGATAAAGATTCTAGTTGTCTACTGATGTACTATGTTCTTCATCTGTAAATATGTTGTAAGTAATTGCTATGTAAATTGTTATTCACTATGTAATCCAATGTATATACTGTCTGTTTATTTTAACTGTGGAGCTTTTCTCCCCGGGCCTCCGCTGAAAATGGACCTACGTCCAGTCGGACACTCCCGGTCAACAAATGTAAATAAATAAATAAATAATAAATAAATTAATTAATTAATTAAATATAACAATAAACACATACAGGTAAGTGTGTGTGTGTGTGTGTGTGTGTGTGTGTGTGTGTGTGTGTGTGTATGTGTAAAACATTAAACAGCAGCTCCACATATCATTCTTTAAATCTATAAAATTACCAAAGAAAAATCTGTTTTGTTTTGCTTTATATGTTTCATTCCTAGATTTACATAGAGCACAGTCACAATTTTGACAGAAAAATATTTTCTCATTTCATCCATAGTGTCTTGGGTTAATGATGTCTTGGTGTTCCATGGCTCAACATAACTATAATGTCAAAAGAAGCAGGTGAATGGGAAGTGGGACACAATGAAATGCATGTTGAAAGCTTTGTAGAAAACATCGTTACATTACATACTGTATTCAGCATTACCAGGTAAATAAGATAAAATAAAAATAACCAGAAAATCATTAAAGTTAAAACATAATCTTAAGTCTGGTGTGACAATAGTGTTGTTGTTATTATTATTATTATTGCTGTTGTAAAGGGCGGACGTTTGAAAAGATGACAAAGCAGTAAGGAAGTATTTATCACAAATAGGAAAGAAACTGAATTTTAGTCTGTGTGGTATGGAATGTCACACCTCTAACAACCTATACACATCCTTGCATTCTAGAGCATTTTCTGAAAAAATCTCATCATAAAAAGCATAATATAAATTAATATAAATATTTTCAGAACAATAAAATCTATTAAATCTGTACAAATAGCAAAGTTATCAGTAAGAAGTTTTCTATACAGTTAGTAAGTGCATTCATAATCTTTCTATAAATCTTATAATATATTAAAATGAATACAGAAACCCAAAATTATATATTTTGCTAGACTTTCACAAACAGATCATCATATTTTGGAAACTGTACAATCTAGACAGGTATTGTTAGGACACCTTTGTTAACCCAACATAAGCTTTCTTTCACAGGACAGCAAAAAAATTAATTAGTGAATGCATGCTTTTTGAGATAGTTACTGAAATATGAAAACATATGCATAATATACCACTGAATATTTCTCAAGATGTGCAAGTCACATTGCAAATATCACACATAGTTTTCTTCAGTGTCTAACATTTCACCTGATGCCATGCATCAGTATTAAGTACATAAGGAAATATTACTTATTTTCATAATTACTAACAGACAGCTAGCAAAATCTCCTGTATATTGGGTTATAAATGGCCAGTGACAATGAATTGTCTGTCTCCCACCACAGCACTTCATACATTACCCCCCTATAGCACATAGGTCTCCCAGTTATGAAAATATGACCTAAAGAACAGAATCAAACACTGCTTGTAGCATGGACTACTAGCACAATAATTTTATTGTTGAAAATAAAAACACATGGATTGAGTGCTTTCTTCCCTTCAACAGGGATTTCATCAGAAAATATGAACACAAACATGACTAATAAGGGGAAAATTATCATTCATTTCTTTACTACAGGACATTATAGACTAACAATCTTAGTGTCATTTTAAGCAAACGTTCATGATTCTGCATGGGCATATCAGGATTTACCCACAGTTGATGTGGTTTAGTCACGGGGGATTAAACAAAGCTAACCGTTGGTAAATCATGATATACCCACAACTAGGAGTGGAAGTGGCTTATTATACAATTACATTATTTAAGAAATAAATTGCTTACGTTTCTTAAATAATGTATTAGAAAAACAGTGCTTCAGTTTTTTTCCACATTCTCTTCCCTAGACTGATGTACTTTGTATGTGTATGCGATTTATTTTCCCATGCTTGTGCAGTACATCAGTCACTGCAGGAGAAATGGAAAAAACAGAATCTCCATTACAATTGTGTTTTTAGGAGTTAAAAAACAAAATAGTTTTTATGAGACAGTGCAAAAGTATTTATTTATTTATTTATTTTTGTTAACTGGGTAATGTCCGCCCATTTTTAGTGGAGACCCAGGGTGAAAAGCTCCAATACATAAAGTAGAACAAGTTAACAATAATTACAGTAAGAAGAAAACATCATATAACAAACTAAATCTAGTAACAATATTTACAAAATCTTAGGTTTGAGATGTTGTACAGATTGACACAATAGTAAGTATTCTTTGAGTACTGTAATCAAGGCAAGAACATAAGTTTTCAGAAAACAGTTGTATGACCCAAACAAAATTAGCATGGAGACAAATTGTAGGCTAACAGAGATGGTTCAGGTTCTGATTATTTCTTGAGCCTATGGTTTAAATAGTTTAGATATAAGCAGTTTAATTGTTGTCTGCAAGCTAGTTGATTATGCGACTAAGTTCTCTGCTGAAGTATGGCAGGAGCAGAGCCATTGTTTAGCTAGATGTTCCTTGAGAAGATTTTTGAACTTGTGATAGGGTTTTTAGCTATATCTTGAGGAAGAGCATTTCATAGTTTGGCAATGTTGTGAGAGTAGAGCGAGGAGCCTTGTGCACTGTGGGCATGGGTAGTCTTTAGCATAAATTTATTAGCAGATCTAAGTGATCTAGGATTTGTATTGGGTTGGATTAGGAAAACCGGTAGGTTTCCTTTTGTTAGTGTTTCAGAATGTACCTGATTTTGCTTATATTTTGCTCAGTCCCTCAGCACATACCAATAAAAAGGTTCAATGGTACTTCAGCAGACGGACTTTTCTATTGGTATATGCTCGATTTACAATGGGCACTCTAGCTGAGCTGTCCTATCAGCATGCTCATTTTTGAATAGTAATAAGTCTTTGTTGTGCAATTGTTAATAATACCTTGCACTTTCTAATACTGCTTATAATAGCTTATAAGTCACATAGTTATGAAAGTCAGACCCAAAATATGGTCAGAACATTGTAAGGAGCTATGCGTGCTAACTGGAAATTTACAAAAGGCACTATAGGCCTGAATGAGTTAATCTCATTTCTTGGTCAGTGTTGACAGCAGGTGGATAAACTGATAACTTTAAGGATGTATTGGAAATGTATGCAAAATGTATACAAGTTATGGGATAGTAGATGAGTTTTGGACATTATTGTGAGTGAAAAAAGGAAAGGAATATGAAGTACACAGAAGGATCCAGAGGGAGGGCTACTAGCATATACAATAAAGAAAAAGTGAAGAATTGATGAGTGCACATTTATTGAGATAATTACTTACGTCTGAAAGTATATGCATAATATAACACTGATAAAGATCCTACTACCCACCTAGATACTTATTATAATGGTTAGACTACAAATCCAAGTTCTTCCTACCACCCCCAAATATTACCTCATTCTTTCTTATATGTACAAGAAATGTTTCGGCTTCCCCTGTATCTCATCGAGATTTAATTCCACGAGGCTTCAACTGGATTAAACAAGCTTGTTGAAGCTTTAACCTGATCAAATTAAAAGCATTACAACATTTTCTTAGAAGGGAGTTTGCCTCCCTTACACCTCTTGTGTATATTAACTCCACATTCAAACAACAGTGGAAAAAAAACAGAAGATCACACCGAAAGGGAATCCTTGCCACTGTGCAAACAGAAACTACACTCACAGTCATTTCCTATGAAGTAAAGTGATTATGAACTTCCACATCAGGAGATGAACTTTAGTTTTATCTCCTCTGCATTGCATTTGATGACTAACAGAGTAATGATTTTCGTATCAATGTTAACCAGTTAGTGTCCTTCAACAATGTATAAACATTATTCTATCTTTTCCTGTACATTAATTGTATCCCTGCTGTTGGCCTCGGAGCCTTTTCAGGAGTTCCATTCTGTGCATTTACAACTACATACTCTGACAATAGATTGCATCCTTACATTACCTCTGAGCTATGGCCCCTTTGAGGTCAGATTAGGTAAGATGCTATCCTCTCAGGCACTGCTGTTGTCTGAGACAGTACTAATGTCATTGGCGCATTAAATAGTTTATACTGCATCATCTCCCTTACTCCTTTCCTTAAGGGTATATATTGTGAGTTTTTTCAGTACTTCTTGATATAACATCTGGTAATAATGGAGCACGGTTTTGCTGATTTCCTCTATATTGCTTTCATCCTTCCTGTGTTCTTACTGAGACATTTTCTTCAGAACTGCACACAGTACTACAGACGGAGTCCAACCACTTGTCTGTACATCATTACACGCACTTCTGCTGACCATACCGCTCCCTAGGCATCTTAGTGTTTCACCAGCCTTCACTAATGCTCTTTTATTGTTAGCTTACCTTATGTATTCCCAGTTTTATTTCTAATATATTCATGTTACTAGTTCCACTTTATTTATATATTCTTCATTTAAATATTTTCACTACTTTGCCCCAATTGACACTGAATCTTAAATACCAAATGTTAACAGTTCATTACGTTTTACCAGAACTTCTTTCCTTTTCAGCACCTTGTCTATGAATACTGTTGCTGATTTTTATATGAGGTAAATGAAACAGACTTTTCCTTCCAGGATATTTTCATATGTATTTAATTAATAAATAAAGAAATAAATATCACTTACATTGGCATTAAACATGAATGCTTCTCATGTTTGAACCTAGCTCAATGTCAGTAGTAAGTAATTTTCCTTCAGAATGGAATCTTTTATTATTGTTATCTCTATGTTCTATTGTAAGATTCAACATTATATTTAAACTCGTGATGTGGCACCGGGGCCCACTTTCAGACTCTGTAATTTGTTTATTATGCAAAGTTTTGTTAACGATCATTGTAGACCATGTCAAGAGTTCCTTCCCTTTGTTCTGTTTTCACAGCAGTAATGAAAGAGTTCATTGGAATCACTTCATAAGAAGACATTTCTATTTTGAATCAGCATACCAATGAGACAACTGTCTCAACCCCAAAGGTCTATAAATACTCTCAAATATTTCCTTCCAAAGTGGCGACATGATTTTCCCTACCACTGTTGTCAAATTGATACAGTGGTCCTTAAAATATGAATATGTAACTGACTATACAAATAATCGAACATAGTACGTATGATGCCTTCTTAAGCTCCGGAGATCGTTACAGCTAACGACTTTTTAACTAATCTTCCCATTTTCTTTCATAATCTTCCACTTGACCTGAGCTCCTTTAGCCTCTTTATCTGTACCACTGCCACGCCACTTTCTCTGGCTGGTCATTTGAAATGCTAACTCCCATAAACATCTTAGTAGTCAGACATATATCCTCCCATTTCAGCTGCTATATTTGCCCCATTTATCATCACTTTTGCAATTACTTCTTAAATGCATAAGCCAGTCAACTCCCGAATGTTCAATGAGTCCATATCAAGTGCCTTTGCTATCATCTCTGCTCCAAAGTGTTTCCTAACAAAGCCTTCATCCGTTTTCATACTTCAGGTCCCTCATCTTCCTTATTGTTGCAGTGCCTCTTCTAAGCACATTGTCCATTAGTCTGATGTCCTTTTCTGTGTAAGACTTGGATGTTTATAACAGAGTTCTCCAGGTAAACTCTTACCAGAGGATTTTAAAAAGGAAAAATGACATCTGCTTTTCCTGTGTCCACACCTTCTATCTTCCTGCATAGCTTCCTTTTGACTTCAGCCAAATACACACGTACTGTGTTACATGGCTGACTTTACGGGAAATGACTGCCCCAAATTGATTTTGCTCACTGTTATCTATATCCACTATCTCTGTTCTGTACTTTTTCCGACAAATTCCCTGTAGTCTTCTGCATAACATTGCACTGCTTCACATTAATTCCTAATTGCCACTTCTTTAACATCTATGGTAATTTTACCATGTCTAATTAAAGTTTAGTGCCCTTCAATGTTGTTGTTATCAAGTGGAATGAGCTTATTCTTCAGTTTTCTAGTTATGTCACATACGTGGGGAGACTGCAACACCACCCAGGTTAATGATTTCTTCACAAGCAGTCCTCCTCCAATTACTACCATATGTTTACCCTGTAATAACTTCTCTGTCTACTTTACCAAATTAGGCTCCACCCCATACCCTCATACTTTTCCCAATAATGCTGTTGTGTTGTTCTGTTGGAACAGTGCCATATGCCTTGCTACATTCTGCTGGCTTCACCTTACATGTCTCAGACATACTTTGACTATATTAACTGGACTGTCACAACCTTGTTGTAAAAAACAATATTGTCCATCTCCTGGATTACAGTCATCCAGGAATATAACTTGACTGCCCTACAGCTTGACTTGAGTCTTTCGGCTTTTCCCGGTTAGGGTCGCCACAGCGGAACTCCGGTCCGCTAATGATTGGTAGTGGATTTTTACATACTGGGTTACCAGCCCTGATGCACAACCTTCAACGAAGGCATGCCCCATTCACATATGCCTCCACACAGAAGACGCTCTAGCTGAGAATCGAACAGGACAACGTCTTGCTAAGAGGCGACAATGCTACCGCAGCACCACCACCGCAGTACTTGACTGCCCTATAGCATTTTCCAATAACCTTTCAGAGTTCTATAACTCATCATTCCCCCCTTTTTCTATAGTCCCTTGGTGCCATCAGCTTCTACTGCTAGCCCTGTAAAGTGATAGGCTTCTAGTTCACCTGCATTCTGTACATTGTTACTCCTCAACATCCTGATTTTTTAACCTCTTATTCTAGGTTACTGCTGTCTCTGATTCTTTCTCTCTTTCTGTCTCTCAGTGGCAATTTCTATCCATTCCTGCCTTTCAAGTAAGCAACCTGCCTACTTGTTTTGGGTAAAATTGGATGAAACTGTATTTAGTAGCTCTGCTTACTTCTTGACTTTGTAATGCTCCTTTTCTCTTGCTTCAGAAGATTAATATCTGGCACCCTCTCCTATGTATTTAAAGACTGTCATATGCCCACCTACTACCATTCACAACAAAATGTTTCTTAAAATATGCCTTTGCCTTGAAAGTAAGATGGCTACATGATGATTCACAGCATTTTGCAGGCATCCAGCATTTACTGCATAGCTGTTTACTGCAGTGCACTTTGCTGACACTATGACATGCATGGGAGGTGAACACCACAGTCCACAGGAACTCCATGATTATCAGCTCTTGGTTCCTTTACTGTGCATTGAAACTGAAATGCTTTAGAATAGATGCAAACACGTTGTCTCCTTCAAGCTGTTGAAGGGAGAGCTTTACCTGCTATACAAGACATCTTCAGAACTCACTTTTATGGATCTCCTGCATATCTGCAAAACAAACAGCACCAGAATTATCCATTCTAAAGACTTTAACCTTGCCTTTCATATAAATAGGACCCACTGGAGAGAGAGGTATGTATCTCAGAGACTACCCCTCTTCTGGGACAGGATCCCCATCCATGTGAAGCACAGTTCTTCCCTAACTCAATTCAAGTACATAACTTGGATAACTTGATGGGGGACCAGAAATTCACCCCTGGTTTGGCGTCTATTTTCTAATGGATACTGGCAATCTGTAAATTCTTCATCTCCCAAGCTCCTGTCTATACTACCAAGGGTACCAGAACTTGTCAAAGATTTGGGATGCATGGCTAGGCTTAAAAAGACCCTGGTGGTCATTAACCTAGAACATACCTATGAACCTATAAATATGGCATCTATAGCAATAACATACTTATCTGAATACACTTAACATTTTAATGCAAGTACACATAGGTAAAGACAGTTTTTTTGGAAACAGGCTACACAGAAAATTAAGCAAAGCTTATTTTTTTTCAGAGGCAGGCCAATTTGATTTACTTTGTTGGGGATTCACCCTTACTGCCCCTTTAATTCATTACTCTCATTCAAAGGTTCTCCATCATAGAGAAGGGGCTTTAAAGCATGCAGTTCAAGCTGACACACATTGCTATGATATGTAGTATACAAACAAACAAAAGAAATGAGAGCGTATGCAAACATGCACAACATTCTGCTGTAGTGCAAAAATCATCATCATCATCTTCTTTCGGCTGTTCCCGTTAGGGGTCGCCACAGCGAATAATCTGTTTCCATTTCTTCCTGTCCTCTGTATCTTGCTCTGTCACACCAACCACCTGCATGTCCTCTCTCACCACATCCATAAAACTTATCTTAGGCGTTCCTCTTTTCCTGTTACCTGGTAGCTTCATCCTTAGCATCTTTTTCCCAATATACTCAGCATCCCTCCTCAGCACATGTCCAAACCAATGTAATCTTGCCTCTCTGACTTTGTCTCCAAAGCTTCCAACCTGGGCTGACCCTCTAATATACTTATTCCTGATCCTGTCCACCCTTGTCACACCCAGTGCAAATCTTAACATCTTTAACTCTGCCACATTCAGTTCTAACTCCTGCCTTTTTGTCAATGCCACTGTCTCCAACCCATATAACATAGCTGGTCTCACTACCCTCTTGTAGACCTTCTCTTTCACTCTTACTGGTACTCGTCTGTCACAAATCACTCCTGACACTCTTCTCCACCCACTCCATCCTGCCTGTACTCTCTTCTTCACCTCTCTTCCACACTCACCATTACTCTGAACTATTGATCCCAAGTATTTAAACTCATCCACCTTCGCCACCTCTACTCATTGCATCCTCACCATTCCTCTATCCTCCCTCTCATTCACACACATGCTTGAGTAAATTCAAAACAAGCAACTAGGAACTGTTCACCATAAAGGAAGCCTTACCAGAAGGGACATGACAACCTGCATGAAGACGTTACCTACTCGACAGTACATGAGTATAAAGTGACTTACTAAAAGATCATCAAAAGGCTAGTATTTGCACAGATGGCTCCCCAGTCACCAGCAGAGTGAGTAAAATGGTAGCTCAGTTCTGTCAGCATCCAGCTGCATGTTATATTTGTGCACTTGATACTCCAGAACTCCTAGAGCTTCCCATGAAAGTATCTGTGACGGAGGCAAAAAAGATAGTGATGGGCTAATCAAGGGGAAATTCATGGGAGAACAGTACAGGATCCCACAGGAAGACATTTGGATTGGTGCTCATTGTGAAGACCAATAAGTAGGACAAGCACTTCTACAACAAAGCCACAAAAGGACAGTCCAGGACCTGACAAGGGATAGAAACAATTACTGATGGCAGGCTTGACTGTGGGGCATGTACATATGGGGAAGGACAGGAAACAGTGATGACAAGCGTCCTTAGTACCACTGCATGAAGGTCGAAAATGGGTAAGAAGAAGATCCTCAGAACCTTTACAGTGATAGGTAGAGGGGTGTCGAACATCACCACCCCACCAGGCACAAGTGACTTGGCCTGAGGTGATACAGATGTGGTACTGAATGAAATTCTTCTTGTAGGCAATTACCTACTCAGTGATATAGACACATCACTATTCCATGGTAAAGAGAAAGCTAGGGTGGACTGTACCCATAGATTTAAAGTCTGTCAGAAAATTGGTGCACAGAGTAGGTTTGTGGGATCCACCTGGAGAAATCCAGCCCTGTAAAAGAGCAGTGCCCTACATCAATCTGGGACAGAAATCAAGATCACAGGCTATGCTCATTTGCATCACTGCAAAACATTTGACATAGTGTGTTGTCAATATAGAATATGCAGTAACAATGACTTGTTCCTATAAAAAGAATAAAAAAATATTAGACATAGAGATGCCATGGAAGTGATATAAATGAGGAGCAATGAAATGAGTAAAACTGCTAAAGGTCAGCAGGACCAGTGAAAATCCTCTACAGATCAAGGGCAAAAACTATAATATAGGCCTTAAAGGTATACACCTATCACTACATCAAAAGTAGTGAGCTGGAAAAGAGATTGGGAAACTGTAGAAAATTAACCTCAGAAATTATGGAACTCCTTTTGAAATGAAATCTTGTTCAGTAGCTAGTCACTAGCAGTGGGCAGTATTTAAGGCAGCAAGGATTCCCAGTGGAAGAATCAAGTCTTTCAAATCCATGAGAGCCGTCTGACTGAGAAAAGTATCTAAAAATCACGATCATATGGCAGTCCTAAATGTTAGAAGAATTTTGAAGTGTTAAGTTCCACGAACTGTATTATTAAGGATATACATATGAATATACCAATGAAACGTCTTACTTAAGGAAACCATTAGTTAGAGAAGATGTTTATCTGACAAATAATGTAAGAAGTGATTGTAGCTGTTTACACATATATGTAAAACATTGTAGTGACTATAAAAGTCATGGTTATGAGGGGGTAGAAGGCAAAGATACTTGAATATAGTCTACAAACATGAGAACTGAATTTTATTTTTTTATTTTTTAACCTTTTTTTTTACATTAGCTGCATTAAAGATCAAAGTCTTGAACAATACATTTGTAATAAATACTGTATTTATTAAGAGGTGTATACAACGTGGGGCTGTATTTGTTCTTTGCTATATTTAACAAATGTCATTACGTTATTATATATCTGCTTCATACTATGTTCTGCTGAATTCTTTTAACTGTTGTTTAGCTACTTAGGTATGGTATCCAGATGCATAGAACATGCATGTTGGATCATTACAGTATAGAAAGGAACACAGCTCTGCTGCCTTGTAATGAGCTATGGCTACCTGTCCTTCATTGAGTTTTTTATTATTATTATTTTTTTAATCATCTCATTGGTTTTTCAAGCTTTGTTACCTGAACTTCTACCTACCATTCCGGCACTCCTTCAACAGTAAGTTAAACTAGGTTCCCACCAGCCTGGAAGTGGGAGTACTTTGTCAGATTAACATGGCCATGCCAAAACCAAGCTTACTTTTGGTTAAAAGTAAACACAGTTTCAGCAAGAAGCTATGAAATCTGGGATGCCTCCCGTATGAGCTTAGAATACTGATGTCTTAAATATTAGTGTCATTTCTTTTATGAAACACTTTTGTGCTTTAGCTGTGTTTTGGCACTTTCCCTTAGGTACTGTACCTGCCTAAGGTAAATGGAATGCATCATGAAGAATTGTGTTCGGAATCTACTTCATGTTGGTCTATCAATCATGCCCATCCTTTAGATAGTAACCAGGACTGGCTGCTCACATCCTGATCCTCTTAGCAGCATTTATCTAAAAACACTAATGTACCTCACTGCATATCTTAAATTATCTAAAAACACTAATGTACCTCACTGCATATCTTAAATTATCTAAAAATACTAATGTACCTCACTGCATATCTTAAATTATCTAAAAACACTAATGTACCTCACTGCATATCTTAAATTATCTAAAAACACTAATGTACCCCACTGCATATCTTAAATTATCTAAAAACACTAATGTACCTCACTGCATATCTTAAATTATCTAAAAACACTAATGTACCCCACTGCATATCTTAAATTATCTAAAAACTAATGTACCCCACTGCATATCTTAAATTATCTAAAAACACTAATGTACCCCACTGCATATCTTAAATTATCTAAAAACACTAATGTACCTCACTGCATATCTTAAATTATCTAAAAACACTAATGTACCCCACTGCATATCTTAAATTATCTAAAAACACTAATGTACCTCACTGCATATCGTAAATTATCTAAAAACACTAATGTACCCCACTGCATATCTTAAATTATCTAAAAACTAATGTATCCCACTGCATATCTTAAATTATCTAAAAACACTAATGTACCTCACTGCATATCTTAAATTATCTAAAAACACTAATGTAACTCACTGCATATCTTAAATTATCTAAAAACACTAATGTACCTCACTGCATATCTTAAATTATCTAAAAACACTAGCGTACCCCACTGCATATCTTAAATTATCTAAAAACTAATGTACCCCACTGCATATCTTAAATTATCTAAAAACACTAACGTACCCCACTGCATATCTTAAATTATCTAAAAACACTAACGTATCCCACTGCATATCTTAAATTATCTAAAAACTAATGTACCCCACTGCATATCTTAAATTATCTAAAAACACTAATGTACCTCACTGCATATCTTAAATTATCTAAAAACACTAATGTACCCCACTGCATATCTTAAATTATCTAAAAACACTAATGTACCTCACTGCATATCTTAAATGATCTAAAAACACTAATGTACCCCACTGCATATCTTAAGTTATCTAAAAACACTAATGTACCTCACTGCATATCTTAAATTATCTAAAAACATTAATGTACCCTGCTGCTTATTTTAATTTATTTAAAAAGCACTAATGTACCACACTGCATATCTTTAATTCTGTATTCTGCTGGATGGAATTGTTTTATTTTTCACAGTAACTACATTATTATTTTCCAGCTTTGCTTTATTTGCATTGGGTTGTGCACCTTGCAGTTATGGTGTTACATGTCTGCTACAGTATATTGTCCATTGCCCATTTTATGACTGAAAAATGTCTAATGAAGTTTGCCTGACTACCCATTTGGTAAAGTTAGCACACACACACACACACCACCCCTATCTATATATATTTTTTTATTATTTTGTTGACCAGGTTAGTCCTATTAAGCATAGGCTATATTCAAGGGAGGCACCAAAAAGTGTTACTCAGACTTCTTTCGGCTTTAACTGCTATGGGAAATTTAGACATAGCATTTAGGGAAGTCCCCCTACTCAGCAGGTGGCACTGTTGTGTTTCCTGCTAGAGTAATGGTTGATAACACAGTAGTGAACACTGCAGCCAATGCTTCTGCCTTTAGGCCTCCAGCTCTGACTGCTGCTAATAGTATGGCTGTCTCTCACCCTGAAGAAAATGGTAGTAGATCAATGTGTTCAGAGAAATGATCTACAAAGTGGATGTCTTGGTGATTCACAGTTAATGGAAATGCTGAATGCTGCAGATGTACATAACATGAAGACAGCAACAAGGTGTGGGGTCATTATGGAAAGCCTTGACCAACTACTCTCACCTCCCACCTTCTACAAATCTATTTGTCTGTCAGGAATTGCAGACTGCAAGTACCTGTTATTTCATCCTGCACGGTTAGGTTTTCTGTTTGTACTGCTTCTGTTACCATTTCATCTGCTGCTGGTGATGAAATATTCTAGTTGTATGCTACAGTTGCTGTTTCTAATTGGATGTCTTTCCAGGACCATGTCAGTTTATTCGTGGACTACCGACCATCAGCATGTTGTGGTAAAACTGTTCTTCAAAGCAGGTACTGTTATTGTTTACAAGTCTGTAATTAAACTGTTTAGTTTTCACTGAGTTGATGTTAAATCGCTTATTCTCCTTGATACACAAACTTTCTTGGACATATTTACATTGGCTAGGCTTGTTGACAAGTTTCTTATTGTGTTTGAATTGAAACAAAATGTGTTATTGTATAGTGACGTTGAGGTTTTGGATATAAATGGAAATTTTGTATGGACATTTCGGAACAAGAAGATTTTCACTTTCTCTTGGAAGAGCATTAAGCACTGGTGTTTGATATTTTACAATGAGACTTGAAAGGGTTGTGGGCAGAGGGCTGGGGGTGTGGCTAGCTTGGCTTGAATTAAAAGTGCATGCTTGCAAGTTTGTGCATTTAGTATTGTGCCATATGTTGTTTTAAGGATATATTACAATATTCTACATAGCCCAAATCTTGTTTTTTTTTCTGTCAGAATGAGGAGTCATTTGATATAGACTTGTCCTTAATGTGTATGAACAATATTGGGAGTGGGAGTGTCCCAAATTCATATCTGTGCCTCAGTGTTGACATTGTAAAAGTCCATTTCATTTTTGATACTCGAGCACAGACAGAAACACTTCCACCCCCAATGAGTCTGCTCTGCCTTCCTCCCCTGTTTCTATAAGGGTATTCAGGACAATGTGTCTTCACAAGTTTTCTCTCAGATTACAGCTAATCAGAGTAAACTTGCTTTGTGATCTAATGCAGTTGGTTCTGTGGTGGGTGGGGCTCCCATTGCTGCTTCTCAAAGTAAGACAAATCCATCCCATAAGTCACAGCTAGTTAAAATTGAGAAAAAGTAAAGGATGATCCATGTGTGCACTTGCTTTTTGAGTTTTAACAGCATGCAGTTAAATGAGGTAGTTCTTGAAAGGTAACTTACTGATGGGTCACTTTTTTGAGGTGATTATTTTGGACCAAATGGGATGTTGGGATGCCTTTTGTTGTTGTCCCTTCTTGGTATGGACACTTTTAATGTAACTGTCATTCACCTTAGGAGATGTACAGTATTGGATGTTTTCTGTTGCAACAAGTACTTTGGGTTGCCTCTATCTATTTATGCCCTCAGTAACTTTACCGATTAAAAAAAGTGTTAGGTTATGCACATTTTTCCTTATTTGACATGATTATTTGGGTGGTGAATTTCAGCATGACTCTGACATTCTACATGAGATACTTTTTATATTTTAAAAGCATTGCAGGAAATGTATGAGTTGGCATGGTTTTTGCTTGGTGAGAAACACCCTCACTTTTTGTTAGAGTTCTACAAGGTCTGAGATTGACTTTTTTGTTTTTTTTCTGCTGCTTTGGTATGTCAGGTTTTTTTTTTTTTGATCATGTTGATATTAACTTGTTTGTTTTTAATGTTGACCTTTTTGTCCTTGGTACATTTATTCTTTATTTTGGACAGCAGAATCGTACATGAGGCTTGGGTTCTTGCAGAACATGTAGCATCATGCTGATTTACATCTTTGCTATACCAGTTGCACTAGTTGGCAGCTTGGCTAAAAGATAGTTGAAAACATTGTGTTTGCATTCCTGACTCTTGTTTAGACAAATGTGACTCTGATTATGCTGTTTAATTGCATGCCTCAAGTATGATTTCTGTTTCAGAAAATCTCATGCGGCAGAAATTGCTAAAACTGTTGTACCCAAGCTAAGTTGCTGAAAACAGAAGTGTTTTTTGTTTTTTTTTATGCTGGCAAGATGTTTTGGTTAGGGATACATGGAATACAGTCAACCCTGTTGAGCAGAGTCTGAAAGCAGGAGCAGTTCAACATACATGATTTGTGTAATGCACATGTGTCTACTGCTACCACTCAGAGATGTATAACGTATGCTGTTCACTCCTTCGAGGGTTCTCTTTGTTCTGATGGGCAATTAAATAAGGACTGCGCTGTTTTAGCTTCAGTACCAATTTTATTCTCCAAGATTTGTTCAGCTATCGAAAGGGACTTCCTATTAACTGTGTCTAACATAACTTTGCAGAAAGCCAGTGCTACAACTTTCTGTGACTTAGATGGCATAGGTTGCCAGTACTGTAAGTGTTTGGATCAGGGCACAAGACATTATTATCTCTATTAAATGACTGGCGTAACACCAGGTTATGTGATACAGATATCTTGAATACAGTTATTAGGTACATAAGAAAGATGGGAATAAGTTAAATCTGCCAACTTAGTCCTATAGCATTGTGTCAGATCAGCTAAAAACCTTATATTGAAAATTTTGCAGGCTCATCTCTCTGTTTACCTGTATGAGTTGATGGGTCCTAATGTTTGTGGCATACCACATTTTCTTGTTCAGAATTATGTTATTTTGGGGCAGGAATTGGCTGATGTGATTTTGAATACAAATGCCTATATAATACTCCTAAGCTGTGATATCAGGAAGGTTTTTGATTTAACCAACTGTCTTCCTCTGAGGACATTAATAACGGCTTATGAGTTAGGTCCTCATTTTCAGAATTTTTGCTGTTCTGTAATGATAACTCTAGGTTATTTATTTTTGTTTATGGGTATAAATGACCAAGGTGCACCAATGCAGTGAGGTATTAAGCTGGTCGTGTCCATTCCGTGGCCTGTTTCCTTTGGTTTTGAATGGTGCTTTGTGGTTTGTTTCAGTGTTTTGGAGGATGGCAGGTGGTGTGTTTGGTATTACTTCTATTTCCCTGGGTTTTTAGTTATGTGGATAACATCTTGTTTGTTTAAAAAACTTATGCAGGTACTGGATGCTATACAAATATTTTGCTTGCTTTGTCTCTCTTAACAGGGATAAACATAGAGGTTTTGGATGTGAAGGTATCATGAAAATTAACACATTTACTAAGTAGTACATTAATTTGTGGGCATAATGTTTGGTGCAAACTTATTACATGGTCATCAGTGGAAAGGGAAGTTTCAGCAAGGTTGATCATTAGTTGCTTCTTGGAAAATGATTCCTTGTTATTTTGGGAATAAATGTTTTTTTATTTAATTCATACTATTCTTTTGAATAACTTTCCATCTTAAGCCACTGTGTTTGGCTTAACCCTTTCTTTAGAAAAAATAATTCTGAATTTAGCACTTATATATGTTGAAGGTTCTCATCTAACATCACTTAAGATTTGCATTGCGTGTAACTGCTTTGAAGGGGAAGGGAATCTCCGTTTGTTAAACCCTACTTTTTCTTTATTTTATATCTCTTCATCTTTTTTGTGTGTTGATTGTTGTTTCCTGCAGTCCTGATTCCTAAGTAGGACAACTTGTGCACAGCAACTAAGCCACTTTGTAGGAAGAGTTTTCCACAGGAAAACTGAAAGTGTGTCATAATTCAGGTTAAGATTAAGGAGTGGACTCGCCATATTTAAGACACAAGTACTGTAATTATGTCATACAGACATTTTTTGTCATTAACCAGTTGGACTCGTCAACATTATTTTTTTGAAGTTTACATGAAAAATAAAGGCACTGAAAGGGGAGTGCTGCAACTGGCAGATTTATTGTGGTGCCATTATTTTTGTAAGTTTCTTTTCAAAGACTCTCAGTTCAAATGTGAGTTCCTACTGTAATTTCCTATGTTGTTGTTTTCTGTATGAGGTCTACAAGATTTTAGGCTGCATTTAAATGAACTTAACTGCTTTTGTCATCTGTTTATATTTCTTTACTGATTATTTTATATGGTCATCATGACACTCTCTAACATAGAAGCAGGGTCTGGTCGACATGGTTAACTGTACAAAATTTGCAGGGCAATGTTGACCATTACAGCATGGTATAACAACATCAGCAAATCCATTGTCCTTTAATACAGGCAGCTGTCAGCATATGCCAGACAAGTACTGTAATATATGCCAGCCTGTAGGCACAAAACCAGCATGCCCTGAATGTGCCATTTATAAGTGGCACCCCCCCCCCCCCATGGGCCTTGTTTGGGCCACTGCATTTTGAAGAGAAGGAATGCAATATCATGTGCATGTCTCACAGGTCGGGTGAGTGGGGCATCACCTTCATTGTTGGTGTGTATACGTACAACCAGTGAGTGTTGCCAGTAACCAGAACACACTATTAGAGAAAATCTGTTGCTTAGATATATGTATTTGGCTCTTCTAAGACATTTATGTACTTAACCATGCATCTGGAGAGAGAGTCCATATGTCTTTGAAAGCAGAGCTGATTTTCCTCAATCTGCTCAGGAGTTAAAACACATTAATGAAAATGTTCATGAGGCTATGTCCTTCAGTTGCCTTGGTAGTTGTGAATTACATTGTATTAAAAAGCATCTGTCATACAGACATAGCATTAGTCTTGCAGTGCAACCTCGGGGAAGTGCTCAGTACCAAAAATGTGTACTTTTGAGACAATTGCCCAAAATCAGCTCATTAGCATACTTGCTGTGCTGTTAGTTCAACATTGCATGATACATACAACAGGTGCCATTGCAGTGCTCATCATGCTATGGAAGTTACAAGCTTTTGCAAAGGAGGGAGTGTGAACTTCAGTAGACAGAAATATTACTTACTGAAATTCAGATAACCGAGACGAAAAGGCCAACAACAGGAGAGCACTAACTCACCACTCCAGGTAAGTAAATGCTTGGCCATCCTGTTGAACTTTGCCCCTTACCCCACAGTAGTGAGAACTCAGAGTTGGTGTATTTAGTTAGGGGGTGTGTGAGGGTTTGCTGTGATGTTTGGTGGTGGTGGATTTCTTTTTACTGATGCTCGCCAATGCTGCTTATTTAAGTAGAAATGAAAATTACAATAGTTTATTGAGAGTATGGGGAATCTTTTTTTCAAAATGTTTTTCTTTGTTTTTTTTTTGGGAAGTGTCAAAGGAAAAATATACTTTAAAAATGATCAAAACATGGTAGGTTCAGGTTAAGGTACTTTAATCTTGCAGCAAGGAGACAAAAACGTGCTAATACAGAGTTTGTCTAACCAGAAACGGGAAATGCATTCATTTTTATAGGTTATCAAATTAATCCTGTCCTACCATGCTGACGTAACAGATTACCACCTTTTCATCATCATCTGCTGACCATCTTTCCCATGAATTTCTGCTGATTTAAACAATTTGTGTGAAACTTCCTGAGGAAAACAACATGGCCTTGGTTACTTTCAGTTAGATACTTGTTATGTTACATTCGAGATACTACGGCTAAATCAAGCACAATGCTAGCAGTTCATTTCTCTAATAATCCTTTGTCTACCTTATCTCTAAATTACTGCAGCTGCAGAGGTTCCAATCCTCTGGACAAGGCTGTTTGTCTAGAATCATTACATTTATAATATGGAGTATTGTTCATTTTTATGCTTCTGACCTAGCAGATAAACACCTGCTTCTCAAGTACATTTCCACAAGGCATAAACAAGAATATTGCTGTCCTAGCAGTTACTAGGTCAGAGGGCAACTTGCAAGTTTCAGTAAGCATGCTGCAGTTTTAGAAAAGCATCTTTTTCAGTCTCATATGAAACTCAATTTGTATATAACACAGTGCATGAAAAACAGAATGAAAAGCATATTAAAAACACTTGATTATTAATTTGGCATTAAGCATACACACATTAATACATATTTTTCTAACATCTTCCTCCTGTTAATACTTTTTATTCTATTTTCAAAAAAGATAAACCGCTTGCTTCTTTTCCTAACCTCTTCCACTCAGGATTTGCAGTCAAGAAAGTCATTCAGTTTAAACTTTTATGAAAGTGTCTCGCATTCTAGCAGCTCTTCAAATTCAGTACTTTGATACATAGTCTCAGATACGGCTATATCTATGAACTCTTTAATTAATTTCTTCATGCAGGGGATTCCGCAACAAATACAAACTCCTAGTATTAGTACCCCAATAGCAATCAATATGTTCATAAAAATGGAGCCCCACCCCCCGAAGGCATTCTGGAAAAACTCTGTCAGAGGGTTTGGGCCTGGTTTGGTCATGGCCGACACTTGCTGAATCACCTCGAGATGGTCGTTAATTTCATGTTGATGGTCAGGAATGAACGCACAGCACTCTTCTTTGAATAAAGCGCAAGTTCCACCTCTCGCCGCTAAGGTGAATTCAAGAGCCATTCGGTTTTGAAGCACTACAGTTCTCATGGCATTCAGTTCATCAGTTCATCAGTTATCAGTTCAAGGGCAGAAAAAGTTGCATTGCTCATTATTTCGAGAAGTTTGGACAGTTTTCGCAGCTCCCATATTGATTTAACTCCGCCATACATGGGTGATATACCTGCCCAGGATATAACAGCATCACTCAGGTCCATGTGCACAAGTTTGGTTCCCACATTACGATGGTCTTTCCACCCTGCTTCGATTCGTCCCACTGGATTCTCAGGTTTCTTAACCGTCTTTTTGGTTACGTCTCGAGTATTTTGAATACTCCCCTGAGGCAAAACTGCAGTGTGTCGGATGGTCGGAACCAGGTACCCCAAAAAACAACTGCCAGACCAATTCTCAGGTAACCATTTATATGCCTTTTTACCACATACAAAATAACAGTCTTCTACTTTAGTTATTACTTTGTTACGAAATGACTGCCCTGCATGAAACATTTTCCTATCTATCACTGATAACTGTTTGAAAAGTACAGGGTTGTGCTGTACCTAATCAAGAGTTTTCTGCATAGATTTCAAAAATGAGTCATAATCTGTACTACAAGATCCACTCAAATCATTTGGTTTTCTGTAACATTTATACTGTACTGTAACATTACATTTACTCCATCCAACTTGGATGGAGTCATTTTTATAAAAACACACAATTCCTTTTTGTGTCACATGCAAATACAGTGCTACCTTATCTTCTGCTTTAATAGTGACTGTGTCAAAAAACAGATTTTCCCAGGTCTCATTGACCCCTAGGGGGATAGCAGTCATTAATAAACCCCCATATGCTGTTGGTATGACCGTACAGACCCAGCAGTTCGAAACATTAAAAGTCTCTGCGTACACACGTGTAATTGCCTGATAAGTGTTAAAGTTCGGATGCCAGTCTGTGTTTGGTTCATTACGTCTAATCAGTTCAACCTTTGTGGCAGGAAAAAGGAACGGCCACAACAAAAAGAACAGTGTGATCAATATTGCAATAAAAACAATTATGCAAGTTTTCTGAGGTTGCTCAATGTCTCTACTCACTCTGTATCTGCCAATTTTGTTCTTGTTGTGCAACAGTAACAAAGTTTTTGTCCAGTTCAAAGTTTTTAACCAGTTTACAGTGCATCAAATGAATCAAGGAAGCTCGCTCTGCGATCTTGACTGCAGTGGGTGTCGACAGTAGTACCTGGTACGGACCTTCCCACTTCGGAGAACTCCAATTCTTCTGTTTCACAATCTTCACCCAGGCCCAGGTGCCTGGGGCTGCTGGTGCTTCCAATTTCGATTGCTCTTTATCTGAAACAGAATTTAACTGCAAAAGTTTGTTATTCAAAAATCGCCTCATATATCCTGCAAGTGAACTGTCAGCCTCCTGCTCTGTAGACATGAGAGGCCTCCACTGAGGTGTATAATATGCCCTCCCAAACAAAGTTTCAAAAGGAGTTAATCCCTTTACATTTGGAACAGTTCTCATACTCAACAGTGCCAAAGGCAAACAGTGCACCCAGTTTTTCTATGTCTCTTCTATCAATTTCCTAAGCTTATTCTTCAATACCCCATTGTGCCTCTCTGTTAGCCCTGCAGATTGAGGGTGATACGCACAGTGGTTCTTTAACGATATCCCAAAATAATGACTGAGTTGTTGGATTGTTTGGTTCACGAAATGTGTCCCGTTATCACTATAAATCTTTTCCGGTATACCAAATCTGGGTATAATTTCTTTAACCAGGACCTTTGCAACAGTAGCTGCATCTGGATTTTTAGTTGGAAATGCTTCTACCCATTTGGAAAACATGTCTATAATAACAAGGCAATACTTCTTATTCTCACATGAGTTGATGGGTCCTAATGTTTGTGGCATACCACATTTTCTTGTTCAGAATTATGTTATTTTGGGGCAGGAATTGGCTGATGTGATTTTGAATACAAATGCCTATATAATACTCCTAAGCTGTGATATCAGGAAGGTTTTGATTTAACCAACTGTCTTCCTCTGAGGACATTAATAACGGCTTATGAGTTAGGTCCTCATTTTCAGAATTTTTGCTGTTCTGTAATGATAACTCTAGGTTATTTATTTTTGTTTATGGGTATAAATGACCAAGGTGCACCAATGCAGTGAGGTATTAAGCTGGTCGTGTCCATTCCGTGGCCTGTTTCCTTTGGTTTTGAATGGTGCTTTGTGGTTTGTTTCAGTGTTTTGGAGGATGGCAGGTGGTGTGTTTGGTATTACTTCTATTTCCCTGGGTTTTTAGTTATGTGGATAACATCTTGTTTGTTTAAAAAACTTATGCAGGTACTGGATGCTATACAAATATTTTGCGTGCTTTGTCTCTCTTAACAGGGATAAACATAGAGGTTTTGGATGTGAAGGTATCATGAAAATTAACACATTTACTAAGTAGTACATTAATTTGTGGGCATAATGTTTGGTGCAAACTTATTACATGGTCATCAGTGGAAAGGGAAGTTTCAGCAAGGTTGATCATTAGTTGCTTCTTGGAAAATGATTCCTTGTTATTTTGGGAATAAATGTTTTTTTATTTAATTCATACTATTCTTTTGAATAACTTTCCATCTTAAGCCACTGTGTTTGGCTTAACCCTTTCTTTAGAAAAATAATTCTGAATTTAGCACTTATATATGTTGAACGTTCTCATCTAACATCACTTAAGATTTGCATTGCGTGTAACTGCTTTGAAGGAAGGAATCTCCGTTTGTTAAACCCTACTTTTTTTCTTTATTTTATATCTCTTCATCTTTTTTGTGTGTTGATTGTTGTTTCCTGCAGTCCTGATTCCTTAGTAGGACAACTTGTGCACAGCAACTAAGCCACTTTGTAGGAAGAGTTTTCCACAGGAAATCTGAAAGCGTGTCATAATTCAGGTTAAGATTAAGGAGTGGACTCGCCATATTTAAGACACAAGTACTGTAATTATGTCATACAGACATTTTTTGTCATTAACCAGTTGGACTCGTCAACATTATTTTTTTGAAGTTTACATGAAAAATAAAGGCACTGAAAGGGGAGTGCTGCAACTGGCAGATTTATTGTGGTGCCATTATTTTTGTAAGTTTCTTTTCAAAGACTCTCAGTTCAAATGTGAGTTCCTACTGTAATTTCCTATGTTGTTGTTTTCTGTATGAGGTCTACAAGATTTTAGGCTGCATTTAAATGAACTTAACTGCTTTTGTCATCTGTTTATATTTCTTTACTGATTATTTTATATGGTCATCATGACACTCTCTAACATAGAAGCAGGGTCTGGTCGACATGGTTAACTGTACAAAATTTGCAGGGCAATGTTGACCATTACAGCATGGTATAACAACATCAGCAAATCCATTGTCCTTAATACAGGCAGTTGTCAGCATATGCCAGACAAGTACTGTAATATATGCCAACCTGTAGGCACAAAACCAGCATGCCCTGAATGTGCCATTTATAAGTGCCCCCCCCCCCCATGGGCCTTGTTTGGGCCACTGCATTTTGAAGAGAAGGAATGCAATATCATGTGCATGTCTCACAGGTCGAGTGAGTGGGGCATCACCTTCATTGCTGGTGTGTATACGTACAACCAGTGAGTGTTGCCAGTAACCAGAACACACTATTAGAGAAAATCTGTTGCTTAGATATATGTATTGGCTCTTCTAAGACATTTATGTACTTAACCATGCATCTGGAGAGAGAGTCCATATGTCTTTGAAAGCAGAGCTGATTTTCCTCAATCTGCTCAGGAGTTAAAACACATTAATGAAAATGTTCATGAGGCTATGTCCTTCAGTTGCCTTGGTAGTTGTGAATTACATTGTATTAAAAAGCATCTGTCATACAGACATAGCATTAGTCTTGCAGTGCAACCTCGGGGAAGTGCTCAGTACCAAAAATGTGTACTTTTGAGACAATTGCCCAAAATCAGCTCATTAGCATACTTGCTGTGCTGTTAGTTCAACATTGCATGATACATACAACAGGTGCCATTGCAGTGCTCATCATGCTATGGAAGTTACAAGCTTTTGCAAAGGAGGGAGTGTGAACTTCAGTAGACAGAAATATTACTTACTGAAATTCAGATAACCGAGACGAAAAGGCCAACAACATGAGAGCACTAACTCACCACTCCAGGTAAGTAAATGCTTGGCCATCCTGTTGAACTTTGCCCCTTACCCCACAGTAGTGAGAACTCAGAGTTGGTATATTTAGTTAGGGGGTGTGTGAGGGTTTGCTGTGATGTTTGGTGGTGGTGGATTTCTTTTTACTGATGCTCGCCAATGCTGCTTATTTAAGTAGAAATGAAAATTACAATAGTTTATTGAGAGTATGGGGAATCTTTTTTTCAAAATGTTTTTCTTTGTTTTTTTTTTTGGGAAGTGTCAAAGGAAAAATATACTTTAAAAATGATCAAAACATGGTAGGTTCAGGTTAAGGTACTTTAATCTTGCAGCAAGGAGACAAAAACGTGCTAATACAGAGTTTGTCTAACCAGAAACGGGAAATGCATTCATTTTTATAGGTTAATCCTGTCCTACCATGCTGACGTAACAGATTACCACCTTTTCATCATCATCTGCTGACCATCTTTCCCATGAATTTCTGCTGATTTAAACAATTTGTGTGAAACTTCCTGAGGAAAACAACATGGCCTTGGTTACTTTCAGTTAGATACTTATGTTACATTCGAGATACTACGGCAAACCAATATTGGCTGTCAGGGTGTATCGGTATCGAGAAAAATGCATTACTAATATCTACCACTGAAAAATATTTCTGTTCTGGCTTTAAATCATTCAGTAATGTGTGTGGATATGGCACCGTTGGTGCTCTAGGTATAACTGCATTGTTCACTGCTTGTAAGTCTTGGACCATACGCCATTCCCCGTTTGCTTTCTTGACAGGAAATAAAGGTGTATTACATGGTGAATCAGGGGACTCTATTAAAACTCCTTCCTTAAGTAAGGCTGCTATGATTCCTACCTCTGCATCCTTTCTCAAGGGATACTGTCTTTTCTGGGGCCTAAAAGCTGACTTTAGCGTTATGGTAATTGGTCCTGCTGTTCATATTAGTCCTACATCTGATTTCCCTGCTGACCAGAGAATATCTGGTATGTCTCGCAAGGCTTTTTCCTCTTCTTCCAATAAGAGTAATACTCAGCTATTCTCACTATCCTGTGAGTGTACAGCTGGGTGTGTCTGTGTGATCCAATTCAATTTCTGTTTCTGTACTCCCTGTTCGGAGAGCTCTAATTCTGTCTGCTTTTCCCACCCTGTGACTTTTTCACCTAAGTCTGCCCATTTTAAAGTTTTGTTCTTAGTCAAACTAACTTGGCAGTTGATTAGATTTGTAAAGTGCTAAAAATTCCTGGGGCAATGAACAGCTTGCTACACTGTTCCCTTCTGCATCCCAGTACAAGTTTTGCAATACTAGCCTGTTTGCATGGTTTTGAAACAACTCTTGTTCATAATCTTTATCAGGTCCTGGTCTATTACAGTAATATAGAGTACAATGCAACAAATGCTGTTTGTCAATGTCGAGGGAGGGGAACTTGCTGATGGCTATGTTCATCACTTCTTCAGTTACTGCCCCCGGACCAAGTCCTGGCTGTACCAATAATACAGTTCACCCTCCGGTCGCACTACAGGAGTGTCCATTTGTCGCTGTGCTTCCATACCCTGCATGGTTGGAACTACGGCTATGCCAAATATCTGCATCAAATCTCTACCCAAAAGATTTACTGGGCATTTTGCAGAAACTACAATTTTACTTTTCTGAGTCATCCCTGAAACGGGGTCTGTTATTATGTCATGGGAGAGTGGCTCCCGATACAGCTGTCCATTAGCTGCTTTCACTAGTATATAATCTGGTGATTCTGTATCTTCCGGTAGTTTGGAAGGGTGTATCAGGGTTCGTGAAGCCCCTGAGTCACACAAAAATTTAACTTCCCCCCTCTACCAGAAGCGTCACTTACGGTTTTGTGTCTGCTAAGTAAAGTTCTAAGTTCAAAAGAGCTAGGTCCAAAATTTCATTTTCTTCTACGTCTGCATATTCATATACATCCTCTATCCCTTGTGTCACATCCGCTTCTCCTGCTATCACATTTACACTTACCTTTCCCTGCTCACTCTCTTCTAATGATTCCTGACTATCATATAGTCATTCCTCATCCTCCTTATTTTCTGTAGTCGCCTTCTTGTTTAGCCTGCAATCTCTCGCTAAATGTCCTTTTTTTTGCACTTAAAACACTCACCCTTTTTCTTTCTTTCCTCGAAATCTTCTGATCGTTTGTCAGATTGTTTATTTCCCTGGGTATTTTTCTTACCCTTTTTCCCCAGTTTGTACTACAAATACTTCTGACCCATCTTTTGCCAAAAATACTTTGAGTTTTCTTTTTCTTTTTACTATTAAAATGTCTTTCTGCATGTCTAGCATATTCAAGTAATGGCTGTAATCTACTTGTTCGATGATCTACCATATGCTTCGTAATAAAGCTACTAATGGGAGTTATACTACCCTTCAAGAATGCGTTCTTTAACTGTTGTTCATATGAGGAATCATGTGTCTGGTTTTCTGGTATCTGCATTCCGCAGTGATTATTAAAACACTCTAACAGTCTAGCATAATATCTATCAACTGTTTCACCTTCCTGTTGAATGCATTGATTAATGCAAGTCCAATCAGCCCTAGGCTTCCACTTTTCAGAGATTCGGTCTGTCAGACCTTTCACTCTGCCATCCAGTTCTGCATTAGTATGTGGGAGTGGTCTAAGTTGTGCATCACGAGGATTCCAGTCGCCACTAATCATGTGCCAATCTGGACCCACAATTTGTCTAACTAGTTTTTCTACTTCCTCTCCATTTAAATGGTAACTTAATCTCATACCCTGCAAGTCTTCTAAAAATTTTCTAAAATTCACTTTTGGGTGGGGAATACCTTCCGTGGCTTTCCGGATATCTTCCGGTGTCCACGGTCTATAAACCAAAAGAGTCTGATCTTGTCCTGCCTGCCCTGTCTGAGGATTCGGTACTTCTATGAGCGGACACATCTCTTCTTCACTCATAGCCTGTGATGCTCTATTTAATTCATTTAATTCAATCTCCCTCCTCAAATCGCGTGTTCGAGACCTAGTCTCGATAGGATCCCTGACAAACGGTTGTGCTTTTGCAGGGACTGCTGGGTATAGTGGAGGTGAATCTACTCATCCACTCGCTTCATATTCTGGTAACGGAAGTGGAGGGGGCGAAAGAGGGGCCGTTGCTATTACTAAGTTATTGTCTTCTTTGTCTAAGAACATTGTCTTTGAATTTTTAATTCTCTGCTCCCTACGATTTGCTTCCTCAAGCCACCTATGCGCCTGAGGGACTCCTAATTGTCTCTGCTTTTTTAATTGACCTTTCGCGTCTATTTTTAACTGTTTTACGAGTTTCATGAGTGCAAGTTTATCTAAATTACCCTCGAATTTATACTTATTGACCCATTTGGTGTAATATTTAACATTATCGGCACGCTGTAATTGCACATACTTCGCGTCTTCAGTTAGGGGCGTGTCCCAGGAACTTTTTGTGCACTGATTTCCCATTGGTGTCTTAGCTAAGCTGTAAATCATTACGTAACCCTTTCTATCACGTGGTACCACAAGTCTACACCTTTTCACAGTTTATCTAGAATAACTGTCTACCTATTCTGTTTCCCTGATCTATGACAAAAAACAGTAACCCCTTTTTCTGTCCCTGATCTGCATAGGCAAATCTACCTGACAAAAAACAGTTCTGTACTCAGTCCCTGATCTTAAAACAGAAATAAGGTAATTCCTCCTTACCTGACCCCCCGTGAGTTGATCCACCGGATCATTGACTCGTCCTCCAATCCCAGATCAGAAACAGTGGCTGGCCTCTTTCGAACGACAATTCAGTCGGAGGTCTTTCAAAACAGAAGAGCCGATTTGGCCTCTTCTCCGTACGGATGCATGCCACCGGGTCCAATTCTGACCTAGGCCTAGAGCGAGAGATACATTTCCGGTCCGAAGGACCAATCTGTCAAAGGAAAAATATACTTTAAAAATGATCAAAACACGGTACGTTCAGGTTAAGGCACTTTAATCTTGCAGCAAGGAGACAAAAACGTGCTAATACAGAGTTTGTCTAACCAGAAACAGGAAATGCATTCATTTTTATAGGTTATCAAATTAATCCTGTCCTACCATGCTGACGTAACAGATTACCACCTTTTCATCATCACCTGCTGACCATCTTTCCCATGAATTTCTGCTGATTTTAAACAATTTTTGTGTGAAACTTCCTGAGGAAAACAACATGGCCTTGGTTACTTTCAGTTAGATACTTGTTATGTTACATTCAAGATACTACGGCTAAATCAAGCACAATGCTAGCAGTTCATTTCTCTAATTATCCTTTGTCTACTTTACCTGTAAATTACTGCAGCTGCAGAGGTTCCCATCCTCTGGACAAGGCTGTTTGTCTAGAATCATTACATTTATAATATAGAGTATTGTTCATTCATATGCTTCTGACCTAGCAGATAAACACCTGCTTCTCAAGTACATTTCCACAAGGCATAAACAAGAATATTGCTGTGCTAGCAGTTACTAGGTCAGAGGGCAACTTGCAAGTTTCAGTAAGCATGCTGCAGTTTTAGAAAAGCATCTTTTTCAGTCTCATATGAAACTCAATTTGTATATAACACAGTGCATGAAAAAATAGAATGAAAAGCATATTAAAAACACTTGATTATTAATTTGGCATTAAGTATACACACATTAATACATATTTTTCTAACAGGAAGTTTAAACAAAAAAACCCTTTGGTGATTATTTGGAATGTGGGAATATGGTGCAATTCATAAATAACATTTTGTTCTGGGCTGGTGGTTGGGAGGGGGGGCATGCCGACATGTATATGTACCGTTGTAGGCTCATAGGAAGTTACTAGGCTAATGGCTCTAGAGCCCTTACAAGTCTAGCCATGTTAATGCTTAGTTGCCCCAATTGTCCTTCGTTAGATGGGTGACATTCACAGAGGAAGTCTATGGTCAACACTGACTACCTTTGTCCATTTGGGAGATGGACTCCACCCCAGGGGAAAATTTGCAGTCAACTATCCATTTATTCAGGTTGAGTTTGCATAGGGTTATGGAGGAGTTTTGCTTCACACAAATTGGGAGTTTATTCCAGAGGAGCAGCAGTCTGTCTGGGAGATGTATCTGTCTTTCCAGCATGTTCTGTTTGTCACAGACTAGGTTAAGATCTCTAGAGCAAGTGACTCTTGTGCCATTTGATTTGCAGATGTGCAGCATTTCTGTTAGGACAGGGTCAGAGACTGCCCTCTAGGTCAGGCACAAGTCACCTCTCAGTAGCCTATGGGATACAGAGTACAATGACACCGCTTTCAGTCTTTACACATAAGTCATGGTTTGGAGGTCCTGTATTTCTTGGTGAGAAACCTCTGGGGTGTCCCCAGCTGTTGTAGGTGTCTGTTGAAGTACATATAAAAGGGAACCTGGATGCGATACCCTTAGTTAAGAGATATGCAATGTAGAAGGCTTTCCTCACCATTGTGGAGACTTGGTGGTTGAAGTTCAGATTGCCATCAACCTGTGTACCCAAATCTCATACCACGGGTTTGAACTTAGGGAGGGTGCTGCCAATATTGTAATTAGCAGAGAATTCCACTTTTCCAAAGGGGATAATAATGCATTTTTTTTGTATTTAGTTTTAATTTGTGACTTTGGCACTAATCCTTTATCTGCGTAAGCCCCTTCTGCAGTATGTTAACATTAGTGGGGAGCTCCGTGATTGCTCCCAATTTGCAATCATCAGAGAATTTAATTAGCCAAAGGCTGTCCACATTTGGCTGGGCTTTCAAGAAATAGATTCCAAACAGTAAAAGGCCCAGAACAGATCCTTGTGTCACGCCACTGGTAACTGATCTACTGCTAGAGGTGAAGTCACCAGCTTGGACAGTATGTGTTCTGTTGGTGAACCAACTGGCTACCCATCTAATGATGTAAGGGTTAATCCCCAGCTGGGAGAGTTTCTCAATAATACCGGAGTGGGAGATTGTGTCAAAAGCCTTGGCTAGATCAAGGTAGGCAGTAAGCACTGCCTTTCCCTCAACCAGGTTTTTTGTGAGTTTCTCAAATAAGTCTACCAGGTTTAACAAGCATGATGTACCTTTAATGAAGTCAAACTGGGTTGGGTCTAGAGTTTGAAATTCACCTATGTCCTTGTTAAGGTCCATGATGAGGATTTCCATGGCCTTGCAGATGAGGCTGGTTAGACTTATGGGTCTGTAGTTCCCAGGGTCAGTTGATGGCCCCCCTTTGTGTAACTGGATTACTGTTACTGTTCTCCACTCTGCTGGAAAATAGCCAGTTCGCAGGCTATGGTTAAAGAGGGTATCAAGTGGGTCTGCTAGGTTCTGTTTTAGATTATTTAGTAAGCAACCTAGGATGTTATCTGGTACCACTGAAGCTGTGTTTTTGGCCTTGGAGAGCACAGATATGGCCTGTTGTATAGAGATGCTAGGCTGAGGAATGGTATCCGGTATGCTTTGGGGTACAGCTGGTGGGGACAGGGGTGTGAAGTTTGCACCAAATCTGTCAGCTGGTAGGTTGGCAGTTTCCTCTGGTATAGTATGAGTGATACCATTCACTACCAGTTCAGCACATAGTTGGACATTCATTATTAGAGTTTGAACATAATTAAAGAATGCCTTATGGTTATCCTTAGCTAGGGACACTATTTTAAACTGCAGAGGGAATGCTTCCTCTACTGAGTCAGTTCCCTGTTCTTAGATATCAGTTTCTTCCTCTTGCTATATAACCTCTTTATACTTGAGGTTCACCAGTGTGGCTTGTTTTTCCAGAGGGCCTGGTTTTAGTCCGGTCAGGTACAGATGAGTCTATACAGTTGCTTAAATGTTTATACAGGGCATTTGCATACAGGTCTGTGTAGGAGTCATTGTTGTCTGTCTTTGAGGAGGGTTTGAAACCTTTTATACCATTGCTTAGTAGGCAGAAGTTTCCTTGGAAACATTTTTTAGTTTTTTTGTTCCTGAACGGGTGTCAGGCTCAATAATTATGTTGAGCGAGACTGATTTATGGTCCAATCTTACCAGGGAGAGCATCACATGGGGGGGGGGGGGGAGTGCAGTGATCCACAATGTTGGTGAGTACTGTGTCTAGGATATTTGAGCCCCTTGTGGAGGTGCTGACAAAGTCCAGGAACCTCTGGATGAGCATGTTTGTGTTCTTGTAAGTTTCCCAGTTGATGGAAGGATAGTTGAAATCACCCATGACCAAGGTGCTTGGCTGTATGATGAGTGACTCCAGTAAGTCCAGGTATGCAGTGTGCTTTTCTTGGTTCATGGTTGGGGATCTATAGCTACCAATGATGTGGTAGGTTATTCTACCTATAGTTAATTGGACATGGAGTAGTTCGCTATAGTCATACTGTTTGATCAGTCTGTAGGTATAATTGGCTTTACTGAAGATGAATACACCTCCACCTTTGGTTCTTTTATGCTCGCTTTAAGGTCTGATTGTGTGGAAAGCATTGTAGCCTTGCACGTCTGGGGTGCTTTCTGTGACTTTGAAACATGTCTTGGTGACTGCATAGATGTCAGCATCCTCCAAGGTGAGGAGTGCTTCCAGGGAGTTCAGTTTCCTGTTTAGACTTCTAGCATTATGCAGCAGAACCTTGAGTTTATCTCGAGAGGATTTTGTTACATTGGAAGTTCTGTTGTTTTGCCATTGCCTAAAAAACACTCTATGGGGGAGGCAAGCGCCTTTGCCAGTATCTGAAAGCCTAGAGGAGACAGGTGCACACCATATGGGGATGGCTAGCGCCTTTGCCAGTATCTGAAAGCATAGAGGAGATAGGTGCACACCATCTCTGGCAAAGCAGTGTGGCTTGTCGACCATGTCTTCCCAGGCTGACAGATACTGGATCCCCCTGGATTTGGACTGACACCAGAAGCTAAGCCAATTGTTGAACTCTATCATTTTTTTTGTTTTTATAGTGGCATCATGCTAGGTGAAGGTAGAATGCTGCTTAGGGCTACGTTCATACCTGCCTGGGGCACACAATCTCAGAATTCAGTTATGCCTGCCTTCCTATAGACCAGAGAGGTATGTCCCAAGCCATTCACCCCAACATGGACTATGATTGAGTCATAACTGTACTTGTTGTTACCAAGGCCCTATTGCCTTACTTTCCCCATTAGCCAAGATTATGGAAAGATGTGTTCACAAACAAATTCTTAACTACCTCCTTCAAAACAAACTTCTAGCTGACTGTCAACATGGTTTCAGACCATTCCACAGCACTACAGCTGCCCTCCTTTCCTTCTCTGACTCCATAAATAATAATAGAAACCATAATCGTTTCTCCTCAGCACTTTTCATAGATCTTTCAAAAGCCTTTGATATGGTTAACCACAATATACTTCTTGACAAACTAAACCTTTATTCTCTCAGCCCACACTCGCTACAGTGGTTTAGGAGCTATCTCCATAACAGGCAACAAGCAGTCCTTTGGGAGAACAACCTATCTTCCTTACTCCCAGTAAATATTGGTGTTCCACAAGGATCAATCCTAGGTCCCCTTCTTTTTTCCTTGTTTATCAATGACCTACATCTGAATATACCACAAGCCACCTGCATTCAATATGCTGATGACTCAGCGTTAATCTGCACTGCTAAAAATATTCCCTCCCTCCAGTCCCTCACCCAAACAGTCTTCCTAACTGTCGAAAATTGGTTTATGCAACACTGCCTCCTCCTTAACCCCAAAAAAACTAAGCTTCTTCTCTTTACTCCTACTCATAAATCTCCCACACCTCTCTTTACTATCTCCTCGAATAATGCAACCAGTATTAACCCTGATAAGACCACTCGACTACTAGGTGTAACTATTGATAACAGCCTCAATTATGATGAACACATTAACACCACTATTAAAGCTGTCAATAAAAAAATTGGGACTCTCTACAGAATTAAACTCTTTCTTACCCCAGTAGCTAGAAAAACCATTGCTCAGACACACCTGATCTCCACCCTCTTCTATGCCTTACCTATCTATACTAACTTATCCAAAAATAACATTACCAAACTCTCTGCTACAGTAGCATAGCCAGATTCATTACTGCTACTCCCCTAAAAACACACCATTGTCTTAACCTCAAACAACTAGATTGGTTAGAGCTAAATAACCACTTACTCTATCAACAACTACTCATCATTCATAAGACCCTTTACTACCCTGATGTCACCCCTAGCCTTACAAAACTGATTATACCGTATAAAAACCTAGCCACACTCCGTTCTGCTAATAAACTCCTAGTATCTCTAACTAAATCATATAATAAAGCTGGGGATTCATTATTTTCAAATTCCATAGGTAAAAACTGGAATCAACTCCCTCAAGAAATAACTAATCAAAACTCTACCTCTCTTTTCAAAAAACACATTAAAGAACATCTTAAAACACAATGGCTGTGTCCTTGTGCTAATCCCGACTGAAATCATGTCCTCATTCACCTAATTTTCCTCCCCATTCCCCTTACTGAGCTCCTCACTAACACTTTCAATAGTTTGAGAGTTATATCTGAGAATTAGGCTCTACCAGTAACCTTTTTATCTGTCTGTGTAACTTCATCTTGTGTTATTGTTTCTGTTTTATAAGTCTAATACAGTAGTATGTATTATAAGTTTCTCCTATTTTTAGTATTTCTTTTGTGTTGAAATTGATTGCCTTTTTACCTTGTATTGTTTACTCATATTAATGCTTTATGTTATAAATCATTGTTTATTGCCTGTACTGGAGCTTTTCTCCCCAGGCCTCTACTGAAAACGGATACATGTCCAGCTAGACTAGCCTGGTCAACAAATGTAAAATAAAATAAATAAATAAATGTTGTTGAGTGCTTCTCTGACGACGGATCCTGGCACGCAGCTGACCGTGATCCTCTCCTTCTCCAGCCTGGTGAGGGGGACATCTGTGTGTGTCACTATGGAGTTGCCTGTGACCAAAACATTAGGTTTTGAGGTGTTTTGCTTTAGGGGCTTAGTTGTTGAGACACTGGTGTGTGTGTTGTTATGTGGAGTGGTTTCTATTTGCATTGTAGTGTGTGGAAATGGTTTACATTTGAGAGGTCTCTGGTCTTTTGGTAGGCTTCTAGTGAGTACCTCTGCATATGTGGGTTTGTGTGTCATGTCCTTATTTAGTGAGAGGTGAAGTGTGTGTGCTGACAACCTGTTTGCCTGGTTTGTCGCTACATGAGAGTATTGCCTCTAATTTCATAGTTTAATTACATCTCTCACATAGGGTATTTGTTATAGAAATAAGTGGTTGTTAGTATACATGAGGCAATTACTACATTGCCTCAGGATGCGCATGTCAATCAGGCTGGCCAGAGAGATGACAGGAAACTACCCATCCATTACAGTAGGTTTTTGAAGGCTAGGAATGATAAGTGTGGCAGTGCTACTCCGAGTGCAGCTGAATTGCCAGTAGTGCAGCAGGGAAGCTTGGGAGGGTTCCACTGACAGTTGTTTAGGGAAAAACTATGTTTCAAGGCTTTTGCATCTACACTGGGCACCACTAACACCCGCAGAGGGATGCACAGCAACATGTAAATGGAAGGCTTAAATACTTGTTAAAAGAAACACTTTTAAACTTATTTACCAATACAAAAGCACATAATGAACCTTCCTCCACAATCCCCAACTCAGACTAGGCTGGATGTACACACATGTGGCACAAGGGTACAGGGAAGCCCTTCCTAATGTAAGCTTTGTGCTCAAGTGTATTAATAACAGTCTAGATTCAGCAGAAAATGTGCAATCACAAACAGTAAAAAAGCAGAAATAATGCAGCAGTTTAAAAAACACAGTTTGAAAAGTGCAATGCAATATCAAAATACACTTTTTTTTTAAACGTTTGATATCCGCAGAATCATTCTGGACCTCTGGCAAAAGACGCTGACTGTAGAGCAGCTATAGAGTGTGTTAGTGACATTCTCATGGATGTTTTGCATTAGGCCCCCATATATTTATTTATTTATTTATTTATTTATTTATTACAGTTTGATGACCGGGATAGTCTACTGGGCCTGGAAGAGCCCATTTTCAGTGGAGGCCCGGGGAGAAAAGTTCCACAGGATATAGACAATTTTACAATAGTTATACAAAAGTAACTAAAGTAGCAGAACAGTGAAAAATACAGAGAATACACAATTTGTTAAACAAAGGTAACATTTCAAATACTAGGTAATGATTTACAAAAGAGAGATTCATGTACAGGCATTTCAGATGGAAAAAACATGTAAGTAAAACATTTATGTACAGATGTTGTGCTGCATACATACAAAGAAAAGGGAGGTCATGCTACTGGACTATGGTCTTGCTGCTAGCAGTCCTGTATTGTGTTTGATTGTTGTGGCATGTACAGAGTGGGTGATATAAACAAGCATACACATACACTGTTAGGACATCTACAGAGGACCCCAGCTGTAGCCATCTACATGCATGGTGGAGGCACTACATGTGATGATGTGGGCCCATGACATGCAGAGCATGTCATGCTGCAGGTATCAGGATTGAATGCAATGGCATGTTTACAGGTACATGCTGCTCAGCAGTGTGTGTGTGTGTGTGTGTTCAAGGCACACCTACGTTTGGCCACGTGACAGGCACCTTTACTGCTGGCCTGTTCCTCTGCATGGGTGAGGTATACAGAGTCCATGGCACCTGTGTACTTTATGATGGGGATACTGTGCTGTAGGTGTGAGGGATAAAACAGGCGAGGAGCTTAATGTTTGTCTGTACTCCGATTTTTAGATCAGGATAGCTCAGAAAGCAGAGAAAGAGCATGGAAAAGTTCTCCCAAGCAGAGAATATGTCATCATGCTGCAGGGTCTCTCCGAACATGATTAGTAGATCCTCTTTACAGGTAAGAGTGACCAGGCTTTCTGCCGGCACATATGGCAAGATCTGGTGTGCATGTGAATATTGTCAGAGGCCATAACTCCACACAAAAACAAATACAATGTAGGGCTAGTAACATGAACTATTATGGCTAGAACAAAGCAACCTGCCTTGCGAAGAAGTGGGGGCCTATTACCGGGGGTCTGTCTGCATATTCATCCTTTACCAACATGGAGGAATTCCTGGCATCTCTGTCTGGCAAGCATAAGAACTCTTAAACCTCTCAGCCTCTTAGTACCAGAAATCTGGACAGAGTAAAAAATAATGGGGGGCAAAGGCCCAAGAAAAGGGACAGAATTTAAATATTGCTCTTGTAAACTTAGAAAGTTGCTAGAATAACATATCTTGCATTAGCATACATTTTCTGAAGGATATGAAGCCTGAAACTCAAATGTCTTGTCATTATTTATTGACTTCAATCTTCAGTGATTTGCCAGAAAAATCACAAATTTTATGAGGATCAGACTGGACGTTATGTGAAAATCTGGACATTTTGAGAGATATGCAGGTGGAAGACAAACTATGGAGGTCAATAGGCAGTGCTCCAGCTGGGTATTACTTTGCACATATATAATGATGTGCAGTCTGTCTGAGGCAGAACTATATACCTTGTATGGTCATTTTGTTATTACAATCTTGTTTCATCTGCAGTGTCAATGTTCACAAGGTATGTGGCCTATACTTTTCTGCGTGTCATTCTGTGTTGTAGCTTTAGCTGAGTGAGTCCTCCACCATGAATGTTAGCATGCTTGATGTCGGGAGTAATGTATATGGTTATAAGTACTTTAATAATTAATATTTATGGTCTTAATACATGTGGTTTTTATATAGATTTACTGCTGCAATGTGGATTAGTACTTTAAGGGAATTTTCCTCTGACTTAATTATGTTTTGTTTTAATATGAGGTTAACTAGGAAGGTGGTGGTGTAGGGGTTATATAAACCACTGAACTGGATGTATTCATTACTCTGAAGTTCTGTACTAACAGGACAAAAATGCTCAGTTTTTATTATTATTATTTTTTTAATAAAAACATTTTTTACAAATTTGACGACCATTGTGGATTAATCTACCTTTTATTACTGCTATTTGGTGGATTTTATCATGCACTACATGTTTATGCAGCTGGCTGGCGACTAAAGCTTCTGGTGCATAGTTTTCTAAGTTTTGTGCTTCTTTTTCTGGCTTCGCTAGTGGAGTTTATAGAGTGAAATCCCTTAGAGTTGATATTCTGTTGTCCCTGTGTCATTGATGAGGCTTTGATGGCAATTTTGGGTACAGTTGATGGCTCCCTGTAACTCAGGGAAATGGGTTATATCCTAGATTACAGAGGAGGCAATCCTTATGCAGGCAATGTGTTGAAAGCACACATGATCCCGCACGTGCTGTAGCGTGGCATGACAAAAGTAGTGTAGTATCCTTAAGGCATACACTCACCACATTCCAGTTAGTCATTGGGTGGTCCCTGTAACCAGGATTCTCAATGTTACACATACCTTTGTACCTACAGGAATGGGTATTTGACACGTACCATCAGCCTACATGTGAGGGTGACCCATCTGTACCAGCTCCTGCATGGATGTTCTATCCACATGGTGGCTTTCGCCACCCTTTTAGATTAGTTGACTGTGCCTCTGTATAGTAGGTCACAGAAGATAGCCCTTTTAAAGTTAGTTTACTGTGCCTCTGTCTAGTAGGGACACAGAAGAGATCCCAGGGGTAAACCTACGATCTCCCATCCACTCATCAAGATTTCTCTTGAAGAGGGTCATTGAGGGGCTCTGCCTAACATGGATTGGGATTTTGTTCCAGAGTGAGGGGAGCCTCTGGGATATGAATCTGTCCCTCCAGCATGTCCTATTTATTTCTGTGTTAAGGTTTAAGTCCCTGGAGCATGTAGCTGTAAGGGATTTGTATTTCCTGAGGTGGAGCATGTCCATTAATTCTGGTTTGCACATGGCTTTATACGTCAGGCACAGATCGCCTCTGAGTAGGTGGTAAGCAACTGAGTAGAGGTGGAGTTTCTTTAGCCTAACTGTGTAGGGCATCTGTTTGAGTTCCTTGATCCTCTTGGTGAGATACTTTTGGGGTCTTTCCAGTTGCTGCAGGTGTCTGGTAAGGTACATCCCAAATGGGGCATTGTATTCAATTATGGGCCTGATGAGTGATGAGTAGAGGGGCACAATGACCTCTCTTGATCTAGATGTGAACCCTTTCATGATAAGGTGGGCTATATAGAAGGTCTTTCTAACCACTTTGGCAATGTGATTGTCAAAGGAGAGATTGCTTTCTACTTGGGTCCCCAAATCCCTAATTACTTCTTCCGTACTTAATGGATTACCACCTATGTGGTAATTTGTGGGCACTTTGTTTTTCCCAAAGAGGATGACTATGCACTTTTTGGCTTTTAGCTTTAGGCCATGGCTCTGGCACCAGTTATCTGTCTCTGTGAGACCCTTTTGGAGGATGCTTGTGTCAGTCGGCGAGTCAGTTATGGCACCCAGTTTGCAGTCATCTGCGAACTTGGTCAGGCATAGTCCTCCCATGTTAGCCTGTACCTCAGAGAAATATATACCGAACAAGAGAGGTCGCAGGACTGAGCCTTGTGGGACGCCACTTGTAACTGGTTTAGAGTCTGACGTGGCACCTGCAGTTCTGACCATGTGGGTTCTATCCCTGAGTCAGTTTGCAACCCATCTTGTGACATAGGGGTTGATATTTAAGCTGGTGAGCTTATTTATGATGCCTGAGTGAGGTATTGTGTCGAAGGCTTTTGCGAGGTCCAGGTAGGCTGTGTGGACTACCTTCCCTTCATCAGTGGCCTTGGTGACTGTTTCAAAGAAGTCGACCAGGTTCAAGAGGCAAGATCTGCCCTTAACAAAGCCGAATTGGGTAGGATCCAGTGTTTGGAGGTTCCCAATGTCTTTGTTTATGAGTTCCATGATGATACGCTCCATAGATTTGCAGACCAGGCCAGTCAGGCTTATAGGGTGATAGTTTCTGGGATCCATTGTGGCACCACCTTTGTGTAGTGGGACCACTGTTGCTGTATTCCATTCCTTGGTTACATATCCTGTAGTAAGGCTGAGATTGAACAGTGACTATATATGAGGGTTCAGTTCTTCTTGGAGCTCATGTAAGACACAGCCCGGGACATCGTCTGGTCCCATTGATGCTGTGTTTTTTGCTTTGGAGAGGGCAGCTCTCACCTGTGCATCTGTGATGTCTGGGAGGCTACACTCTGTTGGGATAGATATTTGCTCTTTTGGGTGGTTGGGGGAAGAAGTTTGCACTGAACCTGTCTGCCAGGATGTTGGCAATGTCTGTGGGTTCAGCGTATTTTTTTGTCATTTTGCACCAACTCAGAGCATATCTGGGAGTTGCCACCCAGGTTCCTGACATAACTAAAGAAGGCCTTGTGATTATCTTTAGCGTCTTGTGCAATTTTTCTTTCGAAGCTGGCCTTAGATAATTTTATGAGGGATCATAGTATCTTGCTAGTACTGATCAGAGATGCCTTCCCTTTTTGGGATTTTGCTCTATCATGTAGTAGCTTCCTCCTTCTGTTGTATAGCTTATTTATGGCTGGGGTCCACAGACAGGTCTCCTGCCTTTGCAGGAGTGAGTCTTGGTTTTATTTGGGATAGTACGATCCATGCATTCCTGTTGGTGTCCATAGAATGCGTTTGTAAAGGATTCTGCAGTTTGGGCCGTATTTTCCACTGGCCCGGGGGCTTTGAAGGATTCCACCTCGGTTTTAAGAAGTGTGAAGTTTGCTTTTGAGAAGTTCTTCACCGTGGTTTCCTTGGCTGGGAATTAATTTATGTGAGTGAGATTAATTTATGGTCAGATCTTACCAATGAGGGGTATACCTCTGGTATGGAACATAGAGTCCCCATGTTGGTGATGATCAGGTCCAATATGTTTTCCCCTCTTGTGGGAGTGGTGACCAGTTGTTCCATAGCATTTGAGTTTATAAATTCTAGAAAGCGTTGGGCGAGGGTGTTGGGGCTTGAGTAGTGCTTCCAGTTTATGTTTGGGTAGTTGAAGTCACCCAATATGATGGTGTTTGGAGAGACCTTCATATTCTCCAGTGTTCTCAGGAAAGCTGAGTGGGTTTTCTGAGTTTGGGAGGGTGATCTGTAGCAGGCTACAAACTGAAAGGCAGTTTTGCCCACTGTTAGTTGCACATGGATGGTCTCTGATGCTTCGTGCAGTGCCACTAACCTGGAGGTGTGGGTATCTTTGATGAATATGGATACTCCCCCTCCTTTTGTGGTTCGGTCTGAGTTTTGGGGCCGAAAAACATGGTATGAGGTATAACCTGGTAGTGCTGGGGTGCTCTCGGGAGCTTTGAACCAGGTTTCTGTTACTGCTCAGATATTGATATTCTCCATACTGAGGAGAGCCTCGAGTGCATGCATCTTGAGGTTTAGACTTCTGGCATTGAGCAGCATTACCCTTAGTTTCTTTTTCCTTGTGTTGTCTATGGAGGTGGGTTTGTCTTTTGAGCTTTGCCTAAAAATGGCACTATGGGGGTGGCAAGAGCCTTAGCCAATATTCGAAAGCCCAGGGGTGACAGGTGCAAGCTGTCCTGAGCGAAGCAACGTGGCTTGTCGAGCATGTCATCCCAGGCTGACAGACACTGGATCCCCTTTGAATGACACCAATACTTTAGCCAATTGTTAAAATTGATCATTTTGTCTTTATACTGTGGCATCATTCTTGGTGAGGGTAAGATGCTACTCAAAGTCAGGGTCATACCGGCCTGGGCTACATGATCAGAGAGCTCCTCTATGTCTCTTTTCATGTAGTCCAGGGAGGTAAATCTCAGGTCATTCACACCAGCATGGACAATGACGGAGTCATATTTGTACTTGCTTTGGAGTGACCTGAGTGCTTGTGTTATGTGGCGGATCCTGGCATCCAACAGGCAGCTTACAGTGACCTTCTCCTTGTTCAGTCTGGTGAGTGGGACGTCAGTGTGTCTGACAATAGAGTCACCTATTACAAGTGTATTAGGTGTGTTGTTTAGCCTTAAGGGCTGTGACTGTATGGCACACTGACTTTGTGAACTATGTGATACGTGGGTATTATTGTGGGGTAGCGGTTGCTTGGATGTCTGCTTTGGAGGTCTCTGCTGCTTAGGAAGATTTTTATTTAGAGCCTCCGAGTATGTTTTTGTGTGTGTATGTGTTTGGTTTGCTGTTGCGATAGGTCTATGTGAGACTGGATTTGTGGTGTGTGTGGTTACCTTCTCTGCCTGACTGACTGCGCCAGTACTGGGTTGAGAGAGCTCAGCCTCCAGGTTGGATATATAGTTGCATCTCTCACATATATTTGAGCTTGTTGGGAGGAGGAGAGGGTGGTCTGTGTACATAAGACAGTTGTAACATTGCCTCAAGATTCCCAGATTCACCAGCTGGACTGGAGAGTAAACCCGAAACTGACTTTTGGACATGCCAGAATAGTATATGGAACTACTTTTTGACTGATCAAAAAGGACCAATAAGGAGCCAAGTACTTTAAGGGAGTATAAGAGGGTGTAGTGCTTTAGTTTATTAGTGCTTACTTATAAGATTACTTATACGAGCAACTGCAGGGCTTTTGAATGAAAATAGAGTGCTTACTTTGAGATTTAGAGCAGTTCTAAGGGAAAAAGTGAAGAGCAGACTTTGTGGAGCCGAGAACAGTTTAAGCGGCGCTGTCCGATGCTGCTCTATTCACAAAATCATGCAAAACTGCGCAAATGTGGGTTTTAAAGCAGGGAAACTGAGAGAGATAGGAATTGACCCAAAACGGCCAATAAGCTACTAGTTTCAGGGCTGAGACCACTCCTCCAGGGACAGGCTGCTCAAAGCTCCCCACTCTCACTGGTGAACAGAGAAGCTTCCTCCTATCCAAGTAAGGATAAGGGCAACACAGGAAACTATACCACAGTACGGAATTCAGCAAAACCTGAAATCTGGACTAATCTACTTCAGCAAAGCAGGAAAAGAGATTTTTGTTTTTTTTCAGGAAACAGCAGAAAAACACACAGAAAACACTGTAAATACTATAAACAGGCTAGCACACTTTAGTGTGTAGCCTACAACAGTTATACAATACAAAAACGACTTAAATTGATATAAAACAAGTGCAAAAACTGTAAAAAGCAGAAGGCAAATGCAATTTAAACTTTTTAAAGCACAGATCAGTTAGAAATTCACTTTTTAGGCGGGAAAAGGCAGTCGGAGCAAAAAAACAGAGAAAAAATACTTAAATCTGGAAAAGTCTCTCTTGGGTCTCTCTGTTGCCTGTATCACTCTGCAGGACACCACTAGGAGCTGTGCAGAGTTGTATACTGGTGCAAAACCGTGCAAATGTGGGTTTTGAAGCAGGGAAACTGAAAGAGATAGGAATTGACCCAAAACGGCCAATAAGCTACTAGTTTCAGGACTGAGACCACTCCTCCAGGGACAGATAGGCTGCTCAAAGCTCCCCACTCTCACTGGTGAACAGAGAAGCTTCTTCCTATCCAAGTAAGGATATGGGCAACACAGGAAACTATACCACAGTCCGGAATTCAGCAAAACCTGAAATCTGGACTAATCTAGTTCAGCAAAGGCAGGAAAAGAGAATTTTTTTTTTTCAGGAAACAGCAGAAAAACACACAGAAAACACTGTAAATACTATAAACAGGCTAGCACACTTTAGTGTGTAGCCTACAACAGTTATACAATACAAAAACGACTTAAATTGATATAAAACAAGTGCAAAAACTGTAAAAAGCAGAAGGCAAATGCAATTTAAACTTTTTAAAGCACAGATCAGTTAGAAATCCGCTTTTTAGGCGGGAAAAGGCAGTCGGAGCAAAAAAAAAACAGAGAAAAAAATACTTAAATTTGGAAAAGTCTCTCTTGGGTCTTTCTGTTGCCTGTATCACTCTGCAGGACACCACGAGGAGCTGTACGGAGTTTTATACAATAACAAACTTTTTAAATCACAGATTCGCTAAAAAAACTGGCGTTTTAGGTGGAATTAGTTAAGACAGCAAGGAAAGCAGAAAAGTGATACTTAATCACTCCAGAGTCACTCTTTTGGCTCTCTGCTGCTGTAGACTCTGCAGAACACCTGGAAGGCACTTGCTGAGTGGAATGCAAGTGTAAAAACTGTGCAAATGAGATTTTTATAGCAGGGAAGTGAAAGAGAGAGAAATTGGCCCAAAATGGCCAATAAACTACTAATTTCTGGGCTCAAACCACTCCTCCAGGGACAGATAGGCTGCTCAAAGCTCCCCTCTCTCACAGGTGAACAGAGAAACTTCCTTCTATCCAAGTAAGGTAATAGCAACACAGTAACTTGTAACTCAGCCCTGGATTCAGCAATAACCTGAAAACTGGACTATACTAGTTCAGAAAGGCGGGAAACAAGTATATAATTTTTTTTTTCAGGAAATAGAGCAGATACAATCAAAATTAGCCCAAAAAGGCCAATAAACTACTAACTTCTGGGCTGAAACCACTCCTCCAGGGACAGATAGCCTGCTCAAAGCTCCCCTCTCTCACAGGTGAACAGAGAAACTTCCTTCTATCCAAGTAAGGTATGGCAACACAGAAACTTGTAACACAGCCTTGGATCCAGCAATAACATGAAAACTGGACTATACTAGTTCAGAAAGGCGAGAAACAAGTATATATATATTTTTTCCAGAAAATAGAGCAGATACAATCAAAACAACACTTTACCCAATTAACCAGTTAAAAAGCTTAAAACTGAGCCCTTTTCCAGCAGTCTTCAATCAGACAAGCTCTAACTGCACCGTCCTGCCACTAGGGTACAGAGAAACCTTCTCCAAAAAAGACGGCCTGTATCAGGGCACAAGTTATACAAACAAAGCTAGATCCAGCCGGCCTGATTCTAGTCTATGCTACAGCAAACAAGGCGTACTGATTTCAGAAAGAAACAGTTCAAGTAAGCATGCGCAATAAGCCTTTAACCAGAAATTCCCAGCTCAGAAGGGCGGAATCTAGCCTCTCCTCCCACAAGAGTGTAGACCACAAACCTTTTTAATGGAAAATAACTGGCCTGAAGCCCAAGTTCTTAACCCAGAACTAATACACTTTTAGAATAACAGACACTGAGCCTTCAATCAGCAGTTCCCAACTTAGAAGGATGTATGCTACCTGTCCTGCCACAACAGTGCAGACCACAAACCTTCTTAATGTAAAACAACTGGTTTGAAGCCCAAGTGCTTAAACCAAGGGCCTTAGAATAACAGTTAAAATTTAATCAGGCTACTAACAAGCAGTAATAAAGGCAGCAGAATAAATTCAATTGAGTACTTTTAAGAAGAGGCAAAAGCAAAATAAGGTAATAAAGTAGGAAGAAACACCCATACAGTAAGGCAGATGAAGTGCAAACTTTTTTTTTTTTTGAGACTGAGGAAACAGAGCAGATTAAGATACTATAGGGGAATGCCCTTCCCAAGTGCTCTCTGTACAACGCAGAGGAGATGGGACTGGTAGGAGTATCCAAAATCAAAATATGATCTCACTGTACTCAGTTGAGTATGCAAATGAGATGGGTCTAGGAGGAGTGTGCAAAAAGAGATGTACAGCAGGGGTTGGCAATTCCAAAGCCACCAAGATTAACACCACAACTAGAACAGGGAGGAGGGGTGGGGAACTAACTGCAGAGAGACGGAGACTCCATATTTAGTGAATCAAAGACGCACAATATTTACTGACGCAAGCCTTAAATAAGTGCAGAGAAAATATACTTAAATCAGCTTGTGTCCAGTTGATATATGCAGACAAGTCTCAGTAGCCAGCAACTCGATTTAAAATTCTTTCCTTGTGCTGTGTTACACAGTGTTCAACCCTTTTTTCAATGTCATAGGGTATACATTTAGCATTTAGGGTTTTTCCTTAAAAAGTTTTATTTAACAATTGTTTACCAGGGAAGTCCGACTGGGATAGTTGCCCATTTTCAGTGGAGGCTCGGGGAAAAAAAGTTCCATATAAAACCACATAAGGATACATAATATCACACTACAAAAGTGAACAGAAACCACAAAAATTATACAGAAATCATTGAAAATAAGCATTCTATACAATGTAATTGCAATTCAACAATGTTTGTGTCGAAAGATTTTACTCTTCTAACATATTCTGGAAGAATCACACCAAGTTCTTGTAAGCAAGTAAAACAGCTTTATTTTACATGCATGGAGATCTGCTACATGATAGTAATATGCCAGCAGTCTGGCTACTTGTACTTTAAGTTCTCCTTATATAGACCCTCCTGCACGTACATACACGTAGCACAGAGGACTTTCATTAAAATTGATAGTTTGATTACTTGTTTTTACCAGCCAGTACCACAGTTATTCTTGCACCATTAACTTTATCAGCAGTTTAAGATTAACTCCTGCATTCCTCAGTGATCAACATTTTCCAGAACATTTCAGTTTGCACGCAGTGAACATTTTTCTGCTTAACCCTTTAAATACAGAATACAAAACATGTTGACTTCAGTATTTTTCCACATTTCCTGCCTTACTACTTTTTGTAGACTGTTTATTTTACTCATTCCCAGATCGTTGTATACCTTCTCATAATCAGAGAAATATGCTTTTGTAGCATTGGCAGAGATAACCTTCGATATTATCATTTTGATACATGGTATGCAACAGCAGCCAAGCAGCAAAAATATGATTGCACCAACACATACAGCAATTAAAATGTTCATCAACACAGATCCCCAGTTTCCAAACAGATTTTGGAAAAAGTCAGTGAAGGGGTTTCGACCAGGTTTACGCAGTTCAAAACTTGTTGAACTATTTTTCCTTCGCTAGGGTGAAATCGGGCGCCATACGGTTCTGCAACACTACTGTTCTCATCGCCGTTAATTCGTCTGTCACCAATTCTAGCGCTGAAAATGTCGCATTACTCAGAGTCTCTAACAGTTTTGACAGTTTTCTCAGTTCCCAGATGGATTTTACTGTCCCATACGCTGGCAAAATACCAGCCCAAGCAATTACATCATCGCCTAGGTCCATATGTGAGAGTCCTTTGCTGCTGACGTGTGCCAAGTCATGGTGATAAATCCATGACGCATCAATGTTACCTACGGGATTAATAGGTTTATTAAGAGAACGTGCATTTTGTATTTTACTTTGAGGTAATACATTTGCGTGTCTGATAGCTGGTATCAGATATCCCAAAAAACAACTTCCTGAACAGCCATATGGTAACCATTTATATGCTTTCCTACCACAAATAAAATAACAATCATTCGTTTTATGGTGATATTGGTTGCAAATTCATAACTCCCATTTGGCTTTAGCCCTTAAATAACAGGCCATATACATACAGCATTTTTTCAACAAAACTAGTATCATTTACATTGATGTCTTTTTTTATAGCTCCAAACTTGGTTTCACACTGCCCTTCTAGGGTACAATTATGAACTATTGTCAAATTACATTGGCTCAGCCCCACCTTAACGTTTTCAATCTTTTGAAAACACACTGTTCCGTTTGGCCCAGAAGAGGCAGCGCCACCTTGTCTCTCAGTGGTACTTCTGTGGTTTCAAACAACAAACTATTCCAAGTATCATTTGTTTCCAGAGGGGCTGTCCCTAACATTAAGCCACTATGTACAGTAGATATTACAGTACATACCCAACAATTTGAGACATTCATTGAGGATGCATATGCATATTTAATCGCTTGATATGTATTAAAGTTTGGATGCCAGCTGGTGTGTTTGTCTCTTTTTGAATGGCTAGCTTCATTAAAAAACAAAAATATTACAATCACAATAGTTCTAAACAATAAAATATTGCAATAAAACCATTTTCTCTTATTCTCATTATTGTCCTTCATGGTTACTGCTATCTGTTTGTTCCTCAGGGGAATTCAATTTTTTATCTAACTTAAAATGTTTTACAATGTGTTAGGTGGATCCATGAGGACCTTTCTTTAATCCGAACTGCCATTGGAGTTGCGATGATTTCCGTGATTTTGTCGTCTTTTGAACCTGAAAAACAATCATTCATTAAACAGCTGTTAGTATTGGTCAGCATTTTCCTCATGCTATCTCCTCACCTGCCTCACGTGTCGCAGGCAACAAGTTTTGCCACTGCGGGGCGTAATAAGGTCTCCCATACAACAACTCAAATGGGGTGACTCCTTTTGAGGTGGGAGTTGTGCGCATGGAAAGGAGGGCTAGAGGTAGACAGGTAATCCAAGACTGATGTGTCTCGGCCATGAGTTTTCTCAACTTGCCTTTTAGAATGCCGTTATGGCGTTCCACCAACCCTGCTGACTGTGGGTGGTAGGCACAATGGTGTTTCAATTCAATTTGGAAAACTGTAGACAGTTTCTGTATGATCTGATTGACAAAATGCGTGCCGTTGTCAGAGTAGATGCGTGTAGGAAGTCCAAAGTGCGGACGATGTGATTGACCAAAATTTTAGCCACTGATTGAGCATCCGGATGTGTCACCGGAAAAGCCTCAACCCACTTAGTAAATGCATCTACTATTGCTAACACAAACTTCTTTAGTTGTGCCGGGGTCAATTCGATGAAGTCCATACATATTGTATGAAAAGGATAGGGGGGTGTTGGAAATGATGCCGAGCAACTCTGACCCTCCCGTGGTATTTAGCACATACTATGCAGGATAGACAAAACGTTTTGCATATGCAATGAAACCCTTGGTCCAAAAGGTAAGGTGGATAATTCTAACCATAGCTGCAGGGCCCAGATGGGAAGGGCCATGCACAACTAGTGCTGCATACCTAAAAAGATTAGTAGGCAAAACATATTTATTATCCGGTCCCACATAGATTCCTTTGTTCTGCCTAACACCATACCTAGTCCAGCGTTGTTTTTCCTGTACTGTGCTAAGTTCCTGCATGACTTGTAAGGTTTGCAAATCAAATTTATCTGTTGGTTGTAATTCTGTAGGTGTGGTTTCAAGTGAAAAGGTACTGGACATAGCTGCCTCTTTGGCTGCTTTGTCTGCTAGGGCATTACCAAGTGATACCAGGTCCTTAGCACGGGTATGAGCAGCGCATTTACAGATGGCCAAACCCCGTGGCCATTGGACGGCTTGTAGTAATTCAAGGATTAGGTCTTTGTGCATAATGTCTTTCCCCGAGGTTGTAACCATTCCCCTATTTTTCCATTGCTGAGCAAACACATGCACCGTAGAGAAGGCATATTGACTATCCGTATAGATAGTGACATTCCTGTCCTCTGAAAGGAGACATGCCCTTGTCACAGCAATCAGTTCCGCTGCTTGAGCGGATAAGTTCCCGGGGAGTGGTCTTGCCTCTATTATCTGAGTTGCAGTAGTAACTGCATACCCTACCTGCGTGGTGCCTGTTTCTGTTTTGCGTGCTGACCCATCTGCAAACAGTGTCCAGTCCGCATGTAGTAAGGGTTGATCTTTAAGATCCGGTCTTGGTAGAACTTTAGAATGTATGAGATCTAAGCATACATGCGGAATACCGTCTTCAGCAACAGGTAGCAATGTCGCTGGATTTAAGGTAGTGCATCTCTCAATTGTCATGTGTGGCTGCGATAACAGCATAGTCATACAAGATAAATGTCTGCTAGGTGACAGAAATGTTAACTTGTCCTGCAGAAGGATGACTGCTACAGAGTGCGGGACTTTTAACGTAAGATCATGGAACAATACCAACGTGGCAGACGCTTGTACTGCCAAAGCGGCTGCAATTACTGCTTGCACACAGTGTGGTAATGCTCGTGCTACTGAGTCTAATTTGCTAGAGTAAAATGCCAATGGTCTTAACTTCTCCATACATTTGCATTAAAACAGATGTCATAAATCCCTGCTTGCAATCTACAGTCTGTATAAAGGTCTTACTGTAATCTGGAAACCCCAATGTTGCTGACCCAGCTATCAGTTGCTTGATCCTAGTAAATGCCTGTACTGCCTTGTCTGTCCAGTGCAGCAAATCTTTTGCCGCCATCGGTATTACAAAAATTAAGTCTGATAGCGGGTGCACTTCTTCGGCATAGTTGGGAAGCCAACTACGACAGAAGTACGTAATGCCTAAAAAGGACATAATTTCTTTTTTTGTAGTTGGCATGGGGGCTTGTAAAATAGCATTCTTTCTGCTGTCATCTAATCGCCTGCCCTTCCCAGAGATAGTATAACCCAGGTAATGTACTTCTAATTTACAAAATTGTAACTTAGACTTATTTACCTTATGTCCTTCGTGTGCCAGAAAGTGTAGTAGTCGAATAGTCTCGGACTTACAGAGTTCTTCCGTAGTTGCGGCCAGGAGGATATCATCCACGTACAGCAGTAGGTGGCACCCTTGGGCTGGTTGGAACTGAGCCAAATTGGTGGACATCTCTTGTGAGAAGATGGTCGGACTTTCGCAGTATCCCTGCGGTAACCTGGTATAGGTATAACGCTTACCCATAAATGTAAATGCAAACCAAAATCTACTATCTTCCTGCAAGGAAATAGAGAAAAAGGCATTACTGACATCAATTACAGAAAAGTAGTTATCCGTTAGAAGGATATCGTTCAGCAGAATAGACGGATCCGGGACTATGGGGGCCCGAGGTACCACCGCGGCATTTATTGCCTGTAAGTCTTGTACCATCCTCCATGTCCCATCCGTTTTTTTTACTGGAAATAAGGGCGTATTACACGGTGAGTCTGTGCACAGAATTAATACTCCAGCTTTCAAAAGTGCTGTGATTACCGGTAAAATGCCCTCCTCTGCCTTTCTGCTCAAGGGATACTGCCGTTTATGAGGTCTAAATTCTGACTTGGGTGTAATCTTTACCTGTCCTGCCGTTCTAATCAGTCCGATATCGTGCTGACCCTGCGACCATAATGAGTTTGGAATCGTCTGCAATTGAGATTCTTCCATGGGGGTAAGGAGACATAGTCATAATGTCCCAGGGGATTGTATCGGTTTGTCTTCCCTGAGGTGCACGGTCGGTCTGGCTTGTGTAACCCAGTTAAGTTTTTGAACCTGAATGCCCTTACCTGCCAACTGTTCTGGTGTCCATCCTACCCGTTCAGTTCTTTTCTTACCCACGAGGTACCATGACATTCCTTCACCCTCCGTGACTGAAATATGTGTGGTTAATTCATTCTTATACAGCAGCTGCATATCCCTTGTAAGGCTACATGTGACTGCAGAATTACCTAGTGTGTCCCAAAAAAGGCTATGCAATACTAGTTTGGTGACTTTAAAACTAAGAAATTTCTTTTCGTATTCTAAATCAGGTCCGGCACATCTTCTGTAATACATTGTGCAATGTAATGGATCTGACACCTTCGGATTTGTTATGCCGTATTTGCTTAATGCCAAATATGTAAGATCCGTCACTACACTCTGGGGGCCTGTCTCTATCAAATCATTACTATACCAGTAATGTAGATCTCCCTGCCCTCTAATAGCATTGCACTATTCAGTTCTATTCTCCTTGCCACCATCCCGTGGAGGTTGGGACGGCTGCTATACCGAACACTTGCATTAAATCTCTTCCTAGTAAATGTACTGGGCAGATTTTTGAAATTATTACTTGGAACCGTATGGTTTGGTTCATCTCTGGGTCGGTAACCCACAGAGGTTTGGACAATGGCTCTTTGTAAATACGATCATTTGCTGCTTTTACAAGCACATATTCATCCGAGGTAACATCGGATGATATGGCAGTACTTCTGACTAACGTTCGAGAAGCCCCTGAGTCACAAAGAAATTCTATGTCTCGGCCCTCAACTTGCAATGTGATCACTGGTTGGGATTCCAATTGCATAGTTGATGCTAGTGCTGTTAGATTTACCATTTGATATTTCTCATTTTCTGCCATTTCCTGTCCCCACCCATCGTCTTCACTTGTATCTACTTCCCCATTCTCACTTTCTTCTTCTTCCTCATACCCTCCATCTACATCTTTTTGACCGTCATATAGTCATGCGGTACCACCGGAAGCAACCATCGGTTTCTCCGGTCCTCTGCAATCTCTGGCGAAATGTCCTTTCTTACCGCACTTAAAACACTCCCCCCTCTTTTGCCTACCCTCGAAATCCTCAGAATGACTTGCCTCCCCGTCCTCGTCCTCTTCCCCTGCCACGCCCTCTTCCGTGGTTTGCGGAACCCTGAACTAACATTAAAGTTCCATCTTCACTAACTGTAAAAGTCTGGGCTTGTTTATCTTTCTTTTCCTTCAGATATTTCTCAGCATGTCTAGCATACTCCATAAGGGGCTGTAGACGCTGTCCTGTGTGTGATCATATGCTTTTGTATAAAGTTACCAATGGCTGTCTTGCAGCCCTTTAGGAATGCATTTTTCAGTTGCTGTTCATAGGGCGAGTCATTTTCCTGATTTTCTACCTTAATCAACCCACTATGAGCATCAAAACATTGTGTGAGCGATGATGTAGATAACTGTCTACGGTTTCGTCATCTGATTGAATGCATTGATTAATGCAAGTCCAATCTGCCTTGGGCTTCCAATGTTCTTCTATTTTATCTAAGAGAGTCTGCATTCTGGTTCTACACACTTGGAAGTTTTACTATCTTCCTTTTAACAAAGTACACATCTCTTTCACTTGAATTACCACACCCTTTTTCAAATTTTGTTCCCTATGTCTTTTATTTGCTTCCTCCAGCCATTTCTGTGCCTGGGGAAACCCACCTTCTTTTGATTCCTTGTCTTATTTCCTGCCTGTTTGCACAGTGATCTTACTAGATTTTGACATTCTGACTTATTTAAACATCCACTAAACCCATGATCTTTTTTCCATTTATCTAAATATTTTACGTTCTTTGGGTGTAAATCAAACATAAACTTTTCATCTTCAGATTGTCGTCACCTTTGACGCAACTGGTTCCTGTTCCCATTTCTCTTATGAGAAACTATTCCTGTTCCTGAGATCTCTTGTATATGGAATCTATTCACATATACTCCTTATACTTTGAGAAAATTAAATTTCTCCCTTGACTAGTCCCTTAAAATTTAGACAAAAATTCCAATCAGAAACAACAAAAAAATAGCTTTTCTTTTTGCTTACCTTTGTGATTCCTCCGCCCTGTTTCGCTGCCACCTCACGGATTGAATCTGGAAAGAGTGACTGGCCTCTAATTTCAACCTGCTTCAGTTGGAGGTCTTTCATTCAAGGAGAGCCTGATCTCTCTCCACCTGCGCAGGTTTTCAGCCTCTCTTTGTTCGATTCGCGCCGTGCAGGGGCCGCCCTAACGTTGGGCGCCAGTTATGTTGAAAGATTTTACTCTTCTAACATATTCTGGAAGAATCACACCAAGTTCTTGTAAGCAAGTAAAACAGCTTTATTTTACATGCATGGAGATCTGCTACATGATAGTAATATGCCAGCAGTCTGGCTACTTGTACTTTAAGTTCTCCTTATATAGACCCTCCTGCACGTACATACACGTAGCACAGAGGACTTTCATTAAAATTGATAGTTTGATTACTTGTTTTTACCAGCCAGTACCAGAGTTATTCTTGCACCATTAACTTTATCAGCAGTTTAAGATTAACTCCTGCATTCCTCAGTGATCAACATTTTCCAGAACATTTCAGTTTGCACGCAGTGAACATTTTTCTGCTTAACCCTTTAAATACAGAATACAAAACATGTTGACTTCAGTATTTTTCCACAGTTTGTCAGGGGCGGCTCATGCTATTGGATTGCAGCCCCCCAGCTGTAAAAAGAAAGAAAAGAAAAACAAATGTGAGTCCCAGAACTTCACGCATGCGTGCTTGCGACATTTCCCAATATCCAGACTGCCGGTGAACAGTCTGGAGCATGCACACAGAATCCGGACCACTGGTGAGACAGTCTGGATTAGGAAGACAGCATTCAAACAGCAGAGATCCTAGACATCTATGCAGTTACATCTGGATAGACTGGAAGGGGATCAGACTGCAACGTCTGCAGGCTGGGTAGCAGCTCGATCTCGCGGGGAGTGGAAGTACTTTGCTCTCATGAGCTTTTAGTGAAGGAATGGATGAACTTTGCAGCAAAGGAAGGAAACTGGGCTTTTGAAGGGACGGACTTTGAAACTGAGCTTTTAGTGCAGGAATGTAACGAATGGATGGACATTGCAGCAATGGAATGGTGCTGGGCTAGCATTTTGCAACAGATTCCTACTCGGGTGTTTGTGTGTGTGTGTGTGTGTGTGTGTGTGTGTGTGTGTGTGTGTGTGTAAAATACCCCAGTTAAATATACCTGGTGGCAAGAGAGAACTCAGGAAATATCCCTGGTGGCTAGGCTCATCCCTGTACATTGGGAGCAGATAGCAAGAGCTTGAATTCCCTACCCACCACCACTTGTGACATTTTTGCCTCATATTTTTGTTCTTGTGAAATTTATGGTTTTCTGTGTTTTTAATTCACTAAATAATGACAGGCATTTGAATTTCAGACTTCATATTCTTCAGAAAGTACATGGTAACGCAAAACCTTTTATTCTAGCAATTTTCTGTTTATAAGATCAATATTTGAAATGTGTCCCTATTTTTGGGGCTGTATTCCCCCATTATTGGCTTTGTCCAGGTTTTTTGTGCTAAGAAGTTGACAGCTATGGTGAGAACTGAATTCACTAAATGATAGCCATTTAAGTTTCAGTCTGCCTGTCTTTCAAGAAACAGCTTATTTGGCAGAGTGGTATGTTGCTCTGACTGTAGTACACAGGGTCCTGGGGCTACGACTTGGCAGTGAAATGCATGGTGGTAACACAACATTTTATTCTAGCAACTTTCCAAGATTATACAAGCAATGTTTAAAATGTGTCCCTAGTTTTTGGGCTTTTGCCCCCCCCCCAGCAAATTTTGGCTTTTTTCAGATTTCTTGTGCATCAAAGTTGAGAGATTGGATTTTACAAGGAGCTGAGAGCTTGAAGAGAAGTTTAGTTCTGCTTATGCTGAGTTTGCTTGCATTGTTAATAACACAACAAGTAGTGTACTTGCTTTTGATGCAGAAGGCTGTGGGTTCTACTTCCACAGTATATAGATGCATTGCTGATACTGTGCTGTGGATGCTGCAGTCCTGAGAATGTCCACTTTTTTATGATGGAAATGTTCTAAACTGGGCAGTGTTGTCATTATTGGTGCATGCATTTTGTTTCATTGTTTACTGGAAAAATGTTCAAAGCAATTCATTTAAAATGGCCTCTAACAACTGCACTGTATTATACAAGGAATATAATTTAATACAATCAGGAAAGTGTATCAAAGAACACATGTATGTTTCCTGTGCAAGGGGCCTATGATTTGAAAACAGCCCAAAGTTAATTTTTATCTACCACTGGCAAGATGTATTTTCTTTGAATGTGGGTTTCAGTGCTATTTCAATGAATGTGGGTTTCAAGGGCAAAGAAGTTTTAATGTTAAGTCTATTTTCATTGTGAGACTGCATTGCTTTGTTTAGCAAATTTCTATTAGTATTTGTGCTGTAAAATGTAAAATAAAACTTTTAAATGAAATCCAAATCATTGTAGAAGTAAAGCAGTATTCACATTACAATGTTTATGGTAAATGGGGCGAAATAGCCAAGTAATGGGGCATTGGAATAGCTGCAGGGGTGAGCCCCATTCAGCCATGATTCTGTGAAGGGGGAAGGGCGGCAAACCCAGACAGCCCCAGCTGAACTATACCTCTTAACTGTCTAGCTTTTTGCAGAATGAATAGATTTTTGCTTCTTATTTTTGGTTTGTTCCTCATAAAGTTTGTGGTTTTCTGGCAAATCATTTAGGAATAAAGTAACTAAATAATGACAGTGTTTCAGACTTCATACTCTTCATAAAATTGTATGCTAAAGCAAGACCTGTTGTTCTATCAACTGTCTAAATTTATACAAGAGTGTTTGTATGTTCCCTCAATATATTTGGCCTTGTCCAGATTTCCCACATTAAGAGATTGAGAGATATACGCAAATAGATCGCTTTATAGAATTAGGTATATCCAAACCTCTGAACTGTCCCTGATTTTGGCTGAAAATGTTGCTCTCCCCCTAATAATCCCTCCGCAAAATGGCAAATTTGGAAGAAAACGTGGAGCGTTTGCAATTAATAAATAATTGTAATGATCAGAGTTATAGATTATTTTTAATTCCAGAAATGCATATAGATTCTCTTATTTTGTCAGCTGCTCAAGTTATCAGTATTAATATTTAAAAAAAGTGTCCCTTCTTTGACAGGTTCCCAGCTGTATTGTCTGGCTATTTTATATTTTTGCATCACATTTTTGGTCCATTTTTCATAAAAATCTGGTTTTCCGGAAAATTAGTGGCAAATCATTAAAGATTGAAGTTAGAAAATAATGATAGACATTTGAGTTTCAAATTTCATACCCATCAGAAAATTCATACTAATGAAAGACCTACTAATATCTGTCTAAGTTTATAAGTGCAGTATTTAAAACTTGTCCATATTTTTTGTGCCTTTGTACCACTTATGTTTATGGCTTTGCCCAGATTTCTTCCTCTGAGGCTGAGAGGATTGACAAATGTATCAGGGTCATCACAGTCAGCCAGAGACATTTCAAATTGTGACATACTTGTTGCACCCCACTCCCCCACGTAGTGACACTGGATGTGTCCAAGCAAGGCAAGGAGCAGTTATGCAGGCAAGTGTGCAGAGTATCCCCCTTCTAAGGTAGACAGAAGTACTACAGTGGCTTTTCATCTGTCCTTGATTTTGCAGAATGTTCTGTTTTTCTGTCATATTTTTATACTGTTGATTTATGCTTCTTATTCAGAAAATGCATGTTGTTGCAGTGCCTGTTGCTCTGTGTTTAAGTAACAATGCTTTAATGACCATCAGGTAAGCTTGTCTGAGACTGCAAGATGCAAGTAAGCTTTAATAAGCATATTGTTAAAGAATTACCAATATTGAAAGCCTTTTTGTTGCCATGCAGAGAATATTTACATAACTAGATAGCGTATAAGCCTTTGGTATTGAAATGCATATGACAGTATTTGTAATAAAGGATAGGATTACAGTATTTTCAGAAGCTCATTACATTTGTTGGAGACTTGCAGTCATCTTTGTAGGCTTTACCTGTAAACTAAACAGAATGCCAGTCTATCATGTGTGGTCCATAACCTGTGCAGTAATCCTTTAAACAATTTATCTTGAGCTTGTTTCTTGTTTGCTGTTCATTTGTTACTTTGATCATGTTTTCCCCATGAAAAAGTAGCTGTCAGGCAGCATGTCTTTTTTGGATAAGAAACATTTTTACAAGTGGGGGTATCACAGATATTGCTACTTCCAGCATGTTACTTGGCACTTTTATAAAGCTGAATATAAATAATAATTAGAACTGCAGTGCAAAGAGAAGTGGTTTGATTTGAGTGCTGCTTGTTTTTCATATTTGATTTTGACTGGCATTCCAGTAATGTATTTAAAAAGTAATTTATTTTTTCATGCCTCACAACCTTTTTGTTTTCATCTAGATATTAAGTAAGCTGTCATGCAGCCAATGCATTGAAATATTTTTTCTTCTACAATTCATTTTGTCTTTATTGGACTCTCATAATGATGGTTTGGCACCCACTGTTTTTGCATATAGTACAATTCTTTTAAACTTAATTTATAAAGAATTAATTTCTTCTTTGGGAGGGTTACTCTCCACTTCAAGTTCAGTATACATTTCTTCAGAATATACCACATTGAATGTTATTTTTGTTAGAATATCAATAACTTGAACATAATGATACCTTCTTAGTGTGGTTATTCATAGCCAAACTCCCAGTTTCCCTCGCAGGTAGCAGTTTCTACAAGTGTACATTGGGTTGATAAGCTACTGACTGGGCAGTATTCAGTTGCCCAGCTTGGGTTACCTGTGATAGCTCTATTTAGAAAAGCCAAATGTAAAACCAATCAACCTACCAAACATGATCTCTGTCTAGATGCAACTTGGAAGTGGATAACATAATGATAAGGAGTAGACTGGACATCCTGTGTATCCAGAAGACAAGGTAAAAGGACGGTCACTAGGCTTGGGATCCAGAGTCTACTACTCAGGGAGAGAGCAGACTAGAAGGTATGTGGAAGTTGTGGTGAGGGAGAGTCTTCTGAAGAGTTAGATGTCATTAGAATTAGTGATAGACTCATGGCAAACAGACTTCATCGTAAAGATAGGCAGGGGCAGTGTTCATAATTTTATGCTGTGCTCCATAACAGGGTTGTGATGGCAAAGAAAAGAATTAATTCAGGCAGCAGTTGCAGAACCTATTAGATAAAGTAGGACAACATGCATTTATGTTGATAATAGGAGTTCTGAATTCTCATATCAGGACAAACAGACTATGCAGACTGTTTGAATCCACATGGGTGAGGTAACTGGAATAAAGGAGAAGTGACTTCTGTCTGGAAAATAGTTGATTGTGGCCAGTACATGGTTCTGCAACAGAGATAGTCACACTGTTTAAATCGAGTGGTCTACAAGCAGCTCAGGTAGATTTCCACCTGGTATAGAAAGGGCATTGAGGAAGAGGTCATCCCAAGTGAAACAGTTGGCCCACAGCATAAACCACTCATGGTCATAGTCAGCTGCAAGCAGTGGTCAGAGAAGGCTCCAAGGTCAACACAGACTAGGTTGAAGATATGGACATTAAACTGGAGTGTAAGCACAAGCGTTCAATAAAATATTTAGGGCTCTAGCACCTCGGGAATAAGTGAAAATAGGTGGAGTCAAAGAAGAAGAAAGATAGTATCTCAAAATATGTCTGGAGTCTGTAAAACAGATTCTTCTTTGACAGATATGGAAATAAGGTAAATCAGGAAAGCTGTTGGTGGAATTCATAATTGCAGAAAATTATCAAAAGGTTGAAGGAGTGTAGGAATTAAGTGGGGAATAGAAAAAAATGGACCAAATCTAAGAAGAAATACAGGTTGGTTAACAAATAAGGTAAGAGAAGTTGCAACAGCAAAGAACAAGGCATTATAGAGACACTAAGATTGTCTGGAAAGTGTTTCTGTGATGTCACTAAAACTTTATTAGGCTGCAAGGCAAAGACAGAAAGACATGGAAGATTGTTATCAGACATCATTTATAAGGGATGCCAGCAACAACCTGGTCACCAGTCCATAAGACATCCAAGGCAGATGGAAGGAGTACTTCCAGCCACTTCTGTATAAGAACCCCCCTCTCCCCACAGAAGCTGTACTGCCCATACTGCTACTCATTCTTTGTCAAAAGAGGGAAAAGTGCCCACCCTAGACAAAGTAAGAACAGCACAAAGGAAATTGAAGTCATTGAAAGCAGCAGGTCCAGAAGACATTGCAGCAGATATTATCAAAAAGATGGGTGAACTATGGGAGCAATAGTTTTTTAAGGGCATTTATAGAAATATGGAGAGAAAAGTGCACCCCAGATGACTGGTTAATAGGCCATCTGTAGTGCTAGTATGCAAGAACAAAAGGAGAAGTGACGTTGACAGTAAAGAGAAATTAAACTCCTGTCTCACTGCATGAAAGTACTGAAGAGGTTACTGCTATATGAAAATGTAGAGTAGTAGAAAGGAAGGAAGGGAATGAGGAACTTGGATTCAGTTCTGGAAGCATTACAACAGTCTTGATGTTTGCAGTAAGACAGATAGTGGAAAATAAGCTAGGGATGAAGAAAAGTCCAACTGTGCATACGTAAACTTGGAGAAAGCATATGACAAGGTCTTAAGAAAGCTGATTTTGTCACTCCTGCAATGGTTCAAAGTCTTTGAAACATTTGTAGACTTAATCCAGGCTATTCTCGGCTGGAGCACCTTCTATGTGGAGTCTGCATGTCCTCCCCACGGTCGAGTGGTGTTCGAAAGGCATGCGTTGAATGGGCGTGCCTTCACTGAAGGTTGGGCGTCGAGCTGGCACTTCACCACCCGTAAAAAAAAACTACTGCCGATCATTAGCGGACTGGAGCTCTGCTGTGGCGACCCCTAATCGGGAAAAGCCGAAAGAAGAACGATACAGGCTATGTATAAGGATTCTATAACATAAATATGAATAGAATACATACTCACAAAAGTGTTACCAATAGCAGTGGGTGTGTATCAGGGTTTAGCTCTGAGCCCACTGCTGTTCATACTGGTGATGGACTAAATTAGCAAACAAGTCAGAGGGGAAGAGATCAACACAGATGTTGTATACAGATGATCTGGCATTAAGAGACTAAAGCAGGAACTTCAGCAAATGACTGAGAATGGAATGAAAAACTAAAAGCACATGGGATGAAACTGAGTACAGATGAGGCAGTTGTCATGACGTCAAATGGGGGAATTGGAAGAAGCTGAAAACTGAGATAGAAGGGAAAATAGTGGAACAGGTTAACAGCTATACGTATCTGGGAGGGGTGGTTGAAGAGAGGGGAAGTCTAAATGAGGAGATCAAAGCTAGAATGGGATGGCTGTAACTAATTCACACAGTGTCAGCAGTAGTGTGTGGCAGAAAAATGCCAAAAAAAAACAAAAAGTTAGTTGTACAAAACCGTGGTAAGACCAGTACTTTCTATGGTACTGAAACCTGGGCAGTGAAGGCAGAGCAGATGAGGAATGCAGAGGTGATGGAAATGAAGTACCTGAGATGATTGGTAGGATGGAAATTGTGGGACAAATGATGACGGAGCAGAATGCAAGTCTGTTGAAAAGAAGGTGAAGAGAACAGATTATGGAGATTCTGGCAAATGTCCATTAAAGTAGAAGGCTGTTTTGTGAAGATGATTTAGAAAAGATTGGAAGAATGTAAGAGGAAATTAGGATGTCCAGCAAAGAGGTGGATGGACTAAGTGAGAGATGGCCTGCGATATTCTGGCATGAATATTGATGAGGGTAGGAGAGTGTCACTTTATCAAGGGAAATGACAACAGAAACACGACACCCCAACCCCATGTAGAAAATGGGGATTGATGATTATAATGATGTAATGTTGCTCATCACATCTTTTGTGACTATAATTTAGCTTTTCTTTTTTCAGTTGTTTCCCTCTGGTTGATAATATCCATTGTGAATTAAGGAAGTGTGCATGTTTTGTGTTTTTCTTAGTCTGCTTTATGATTTTGTTCTTGAGCTTCTAGAGCAGCAAAGCCTTTATTTCTCATGACAGTCAGTTTCTATTGTTTTATTTGGATTTTTATACATGTATTATAATACATATAATGTATAAAAAACTGCATGTGTTAATATTGCCAATTAGTTGTTTCACTTATTTTAAATGACCATTAGCACCCTCTATTGTAGAGCCCAGCTGCAGCTCTTTCTCTCTCTCTCTCTGCCCATTTCTCTGCTCTTCTTTCACTCCCTTCTATAACAGTACTGTACAGATTACTACACAGTCTGATTTAACTATTTTACTGCCTTTCTCCTACTCTTTCATTGTTTTAAATCAAGCATTTCCATCTTCATGCCATTTCACTGGCACTCTATATGGGCTGATGATAAGCAGCACATGCTGAGCCTGATTAGCTACCATTAGAGTAGGAAGCATGTGCCACTTCATTCTTCATAGCAAGTAAAAAACCTCTCCATATCTAGTCACCTTTAATAAAACCTGACAGAAAAAAAAATCATATGGCTGATGATGATGGTGGCAGCCTCATTCTGGCACTGTTTTATAGCACAATGCCCCTGTCAGCAATGGTTACTGTGGATGGCACCCTCACACCTGCATCCACCGACACTGGTTGTTACGTGGGAGTCTGTCCCTGCCTATTCAGTATGTATGGAAGAACCTGACATATCTAGCTGCCTACCACAAGGTGAACCATCACTGACTGTGATGAAAACACTAGACACTGGTGTGCTGGTGGATCTTGGCAACATATCTCTCACTCTTTACCTGAAATAGGTGTCACAATAGGCAGAAATCAGCAGATGTGCAGCTCAGTCCAGACACGGGTGAATGCCGCCTTTGCAATGGCAGAAATGATCAGTGTACTATGTGGCATATGTGACAATGTACAAAAGGTTCTGCAATGCCCGGATCAAAGGTGAAAGTTGTGAGAGAGCTTTTCCATAGTGTCTCCTTTGTCTGCATACCAGAGTTGCCAATGTACAAGTGGAAACCACCCCTCAGTCTCCTCTGTAGGTAGTTCATATACCCCACAAAGAAGGTAATAAAAAGTCACTTAGTTTCAATGAATCTACTCCACCTATAGGCAGTGGGTCTGGTGCTGCACTGTGAGGCCAGCCTTGTGGACATCCTATGCAGTGCACAGCTGGCATTGTGATGCTGGCACTGCCATCCTCAGTGTGAAATATCACTTCCAGCAAAGTGTGCTGCTGGCAGTGCATTTTATATAAAAAAATCTTAGATTTAAAGAAATAATATTAGAACATTTGAATTACATCAGACATAATAAGAACACCAGTGGTCTTGCAGAACATGTTTATAATCATGGAGAGCAGCATATCTTTATTATATACCTTATTTGAAGATGTACATAGTTTTGTGTGTTTGTTTTAATGAAAGCCTTGAACAAAAAAGCAAAGTCTTGTGAGATATGACATAGGTTCAAATGGACATAACAAGAAACAACTGTAGAAAAGATCAACCTGCCAAACAGTGTATGCATGGAAAACAAAAGCTGAAACTAGACACCTAAAAAAAGCTGTTACACATAATGGGTAAGAATAATAACTTCTTATAATGGCAACACTTTCCATGTTATCTTTGAATATGAATGGTCACACAGGTATATACAAAAAAAGAGAGAGTATTGAACTATATTAAGAAATGCAGAGTGCAAATAGCTATGCTACAGGATAAGCATTTGGAAAAAACTGAGCATGTGAACTTAAGTTCATAGGTGTGTACTAAGCTAATGACCCTGGGGCCTTTACAAGCCTAGCCATAGGATTACCCTGGCATAGTGCCTCCCGACCTTAGTTCCCAATGCCTGTGTCGAGTAGAGCCACTGGAGTTATTTCTGGGGTGAATTTCTGTTTTCCATCAACTCATCAAGATTTCTCTTGGAGGATCAGCAAGGTGCTCTGCTTGATGTGTATGGAAAGTCTATTCCATAGCATGGGCAGTTTCTGGGTTATGAACCTGTCCCTCCAGCATGTTCTGTTAATTGTGGTAATGAGGTTGAGGTCTCTGGAGTGTGTGGTGCAGAGGGATTGGAATATCTTTAGATGCAGCATTTCTAACAGAGCTGGGTCAGACATGTAAAGTGACAAGAACAAAAACCCCACAAATTATCCGATGGCGGTAGGGCGTGCACTACCGAAGTAGTGGATTCCGGCAATCTCACCCACAGTCAATATGTAGATAACACAGCAAAAAATAAACGATGCAATACAATGCCCTTAAAAATGAAATAAAAGCTTCGACAGAAGTATTCCGTGCTGTTCACACCATATATTTATTACAAATATAACCTAGGTTTCGTCCGCGATCCGGACTTCATCAGATAACATAAAATACTAAATACACACATCTTATATACCATACATATTCACCACATCAATTAATCAATCAATCAATTAAATAATTAAAAACAACTCCGTTAAAACCATATTTTATAATAAATATGAACTTATAAATAGTGGATATTTGTGTAAACCATACTTGCCATAAAATGTGCCAAACCAAACTAAATATATATATATGTAAATAGTCATTTGACACAATGTTAATTGCAAGATATTATACCAAATATAAATTCATAAATATAATCCTATGTATGTCTAACCTTGATAAACAAAATATATACTACATAATACATTTTATAAAATGACATATACTAAATATATTATATCCAATACATATATGTTGTGTTGAACTATCATACATAAAATCCTATCTAACAAATGTAAATGGACTACTCATGTAAAATAAATATGTAATATATTATATTAGCCCTACTACATATATATGTGCAATATAAATATAAATACATAAATATTATACACAATTAATTATAAACACTTATTAAAAATGGTGAGCAATATGGATGAATTTTATGAAGAATTGAATTTTATGAAGTCCCTTTTTATTAACCGTGGTTACCCAGATGAGTTGTGTAACAATGTATTGAATGAGGTCAAGATTAAGAGAGATACAGGTGTATATAAAGCTATAATTAGTGGTTTTATGTCTGAGGACAATATGGTAAATGAGCCACATTTAAATAGATATGTTGATTTAAGTTCTATTCCTTTTTATATTACAACATATAATGATAGTGTTTATATTATTAAGAAAATAATTGATAAAAACTGGCATGTGATGGATATGGATAATAGTTTTGGGAAAATATTTCAGGGCAACATTACATATATTTTCAAAAAGGATGTATCTTTTAAAAAATTATTTGAGATGGCCACCTATAATAATGAAGGAATTACCAATAGAAAATTGGGCAATTTTAAGTGTGGCAGATGTTCCATGTGCCCATATATATATACTACGGGTAATAATGTTTTGGTCAATCATTGCAATATTAAAATAGGGGGTAATTTTGATTGTTACTCATCTAATATGGTGTATATTGCTTTATGTCAGCTATGTGAAGCGTTTTATGTCGGTAAGACCAGCAGACATATGAGGGACAGAATTAGGGAACACTTGAGTGACATTAAAAAATCCAAGTGCACCAATGCGTTGGCAAGGCATGTTACGCAGAATAGCAATCATTATTTTAGATTTTTTGGTGCATCTCAAATTATTAAGGACAAACCAGGTAGGATTACTACCTATGATTTGGATGCAGAAGAATTAAAAATACAAATTAAGTTGAATGCATATAATTGGCCTGGCATTAATGAGTGTTGTAGTATAAAACCTATACTTAGATTAAAACACATTAAAGGTAGATAAATTATATATAATTATACATGAGGCATATAGGGTAGATGTTTTTTAATCATAACACATATATATACGATATTTTGTGAATGAGCATAGTTCATACACATCATTATGGTTTTAATAACTAGTTTTTAATAAGTGTTTATAATTAATTGTGTATAATATTTATGTATTTATATTTATATTGCACATATATATGTAGTAGGGCTAATATAATATATTACATATTTATTTTACATGAGTAGTCCATTTACATTTGTTAGATAGGATTTTATGTATGATAGTTCAACACAACATATATGTATTGGATATAATATATTTAGTATATGTCATTTTATAAAATGTATTATGTAGTATATATTTTGTTTATCAAGGTTAGACATACATAGGATTATATTTATGAATTTATATTTGGTATAATATCTTGCAATTAACATTGTGTCAAATGACTATTTACATATATATATATTTAGTTTGGTTTGGCACATTTTATGGCAAGTATGGTTTACACAAATATCCACTATTTATAAGTTCATATTTATTATAAAATATGGTTTTAACGGAGTTGTTTTTAATTATTTAATTGATTGATTGATTAATTGATGTGGTGAATATGTATGGTATATAAGATGTGTGTATTTAGTATTTTATGTTATCTGATGAAGTCCGGATCGCGGACGAAACCTAGGTTATATTTGTAATAAATATATGGTGTGAACAGCACGGAATACTTCTGTCGAAGCTTTTATTTCATTTTTAAGGGCATTGTATTGCATCATTTATTTTTTGCTGTGTTATCTACATATTGACTGTGGGTGAGATTGCCGGAATCCACTACTTCGGTAGTGCACGCCCTACCTCCATCGGATAATTTCTGGGTCAGACATGTCTTTGTAATTCAAGCAGAGATCGCCTCTAAGTAGGCGATATGAGACAGAAAATAGTTGGAGTTTTTGAGTCTGTCCATATAGGACAAGTGTTTTAAGGCCTAGGATCCTCTTTGAGAGGTACTTTTGTGGCCCTTCCAGTTGTTGCAGGTGTCTAGTGAGGTACATGCCAAATGGGGTATTGTACTCTATGATTGGCATATTGAGGGAAGAGTAGAGGGAGACAATGGCCTCTTTCTTCCTGGATGCAAAACCCTTAGTAATGAGATTAGTCAAATAGAAGGACTTTCTGACCACAGTGGCAATATGGTAATCAAAAGAGAGATTGCTGTCAACCTGTGTTCCCAGATCTCTTATAATGCCTTCTATGTTCAGTGGACTACCATCAATGTGGTAATTCATGGGAACCAGGTTTTTCCCAAAGGGGATGCCAACACATTTTCTGGCATTGAGCTTAAGGCCATGGTTCTGTTGGTCTCAGTGAGGGCATTCTGTAGGATGTCAACATCACTTGGTGAGTTAATAATAGCTCCCAACTTTCAATTGCCTGTGAACTTTGTCAGCCAGAGTCCCTTCATGTTGGCCTGGACTTCAGAGAAGTAGATACCAAACAGGAGAGGACCCAGGACCAAACCCTGTGGGACTCCACTCCATGACTAGTCGGCAGTCTGACTTGGAGTCAGAACTCACAGTGTGAAAGTAGCTATCTGTGAGCCAGTTTGCAACCCACCTAGTGATATAGGGGGTGATGCCTAACTTAGTGAGTTTTTCTATGATTCCTGTGTGGGGAATGGTATCAAAAGCCTTGGTCAGATCAAGGTAGGTTGTATGAACCACCTTGCTTTCATCCACAGCTCTGGTGACTGACTCAAAAAAGTCGACCAAGTTGAGTAGGCATGAGCTACCCTTCAGAAAACCAAACCTGTGTGGGATCCAGAGTATGGAGATTCCCTATATCCTTGTTTATTAGGCCCATGATGATGCATTACATAGCTTTGCATATCAGGCTTGTCAGGCTAATGGGGCGATAGTTCCCAAGGTCTGTAGTCACTCCTCTTTGTGGAGAGGGATGACTGTAGCAGTGCACCATTCGGTAGGGACAAAGCCTGAGATGAGGCTGTGATTGAACAGGGCACACAGGTGAGGTGCCAGTTCACTCTGTAGATCATGTAGAACACAGCCAGGGATATTGTCAGGTCTCATAGAAGCTGTATTCTTGGACATGGGCAGTGCTGTTTTAACCTGTGCAGCAGTAATACTGGGTGCCTGGCATTCTACTGGTATTGTGATTGGTCCTTCGGGGGGGAGGGGTAAAGTTGGCACTGAATCTGTTGGCCAGTATACTGGCAATATATGTTGGCTTGGTATAGGAGGTACCATTGTGCAGTAGCTCAGAGCAAATCCGGGTATTGCCACAGAGATTCTTTACATAACTATAGAAGGCCTTGTGGTTGTCTTTACCATCTGCTGCAATTCTGTTTTCATAGCTAGGTTTAGAGTATTTGATGTGGGATCTCAACTTTTTGTTGAGGCTGATAAGGGAGTTTTTTCCGGTCTTGGGACTTCACCCTATTCCACATCAATTTCCTCCTCCTGTTATAGAGTTTGTTTATGGCAGGGGACCACCAGATTGGCTGCCTTTTCTTGGAGGAGAGTATCTTGGTTCTATTGGGTATGGTGAGATCCAGGCATTTGTGTACGTCTTCGTACAGTGCATTGGTGTATGATTCAGCGGTCGTACAACTATTCATTTGCATGGGTGCTGTGAAGTTAGCCAACTCTGTTTTTAGGAGCGCAAAGTTAGCTTTGGAGAAGTTTTTCATGGTGGTTACCTTTGTGGGGGGGGGGGGGTAGAAGGGATGTGGATTGCCAAGGTGATTAGTTTGTGGTCGGATGTAACCAGGGAGGACCTGACTAGTGGTGTAGCGCAGCGGTCTCCCGTGTTAGTAATGACCAGGTCAAGGATGTTGCTACCTCTAGTGGGGGTAAGAACGAGCTGGTCCAGGGCATTGGAATTAATGAACTCCAGGAAGTGTATTGGTACATGGGTAGTTTTCCCAGTTAATGGAGAGGTAGTTGAAGTTGCCTAGTATGAGAGTGTTACGTTGAAGTGTGCTTTCTGCTGCTTGAAGCAGGTCTCTGTTATAGCACAAATGTCGATGTTCCTCATTTTAAGGAGTGCTCAGAGCGAGTGCATTTTCAGATTTAGACTTATGGGTTGAACAGCATGATCCTCCAATTGCATTTGTTTGTAGCTGTTATGGTGGCAATTTGGTCTTTGGAACACCACCTAAAAAAGGCACTATAGGGGAAGCAAGAGCCTTGGCCAGTATCCGGAAGCCCAGGGGTGACAGATGCAGGCCATCTCTGGCAAAGCATCTAGGTCTTTTCTGGATGGTTATTTAGCAGAATATCTGGGCAAATGACAAGTGGAGTACTTAAAATAATAACTAGAGGAGTTACAATAGTGATAGAAGAGGAAAAAGTAGATGATGATGGTAGATTTGTAGTACTAGAGGCGATTGGCAGGGAAGGAAGATTATGCTGGCATGTATTTATATTCCACCTAAAACTTCTACACTGGAGCTTAAGAAAATCATCAGACAAATAATCAGCTTTCAACAGGGAATATTACTTAGAGGTGGGGACTGGAATTTGATTTACAGCAGTGAGGATGTATTTGGGGGGCCTAGAAGAGAAAACCGGACAAAAGAGGGTAGCTTTTTGAAGAAATGTATGAATGCATCTGGTATGGAAGATGTGAGTTCAGTAGTAGGAACTTAGGGAAAATTTGGATGATATTCATCAAGGTACAAAAACTGAGCTAGGCTCGACAGAAATTATATTTCACAGGAAGATGTGCATTTAAATGAAAGTTTTGATAGGCATCCAATAACTATTTCAGATCACACACTGATAATAACTAGAATAAAAATGCAGGGTAATAAAAAAAACTGAGACACTGGCACTTCCCCAATTATCTGTTAAATAGAGAGGAATTTAAGGAATGGGTAGTGGAAATTATTAAGGAGTTATTAGGGAAGATAGAAATGTCTTAAGAAAATATAGCTAGGGACTGGGATAAATTGAAAATGGAGGTTAAAATAGGGTGCAAATAAGAGAAAAATAGAGATGGTTAAGAAGTAACAATAAATATTTAGACTGGCTGACAAAGCATAAAGTATTGCAGAATATGGGGAAAGTCACAGAACAAGAGGCACAACTGCAGTGTGCTAAAGAGAAAATAAGGGAGTACCTGGATAATCATGCATGAGTTTAGAAAGATTGCTGTTAAGTAACTATTTTTTGATAATAACTTAAGAACACAAAAGCTTTTAGCACTTCAGCCGAGGTAACAGAAATTTTTATTTTTATTTTTTATTTATTTTACATTTGTTGACCGGGCTAGTCTAGCTGGATATATGTCCATTTTCAGTAGAGGCCCGGGGAGAAAAGCTCCACACACATAAAAAGCACAATATACCAAAGAAGTCATATATGTACACAAAATTCAAAAACAGTAGAAAGTGTCCAAAAAGGACTAGTTACATAGTAAATTCAGGAAGACAAAGAAAAATACATAGTCAGTTGAAGGACGCCATTATTATAGTTCAAGGCTATTTTTAAAGGTATCATGAAGAGAATAAATAACAATGGAGTACAAGAGAAGAGGAAAGTCAGGAGTGGTAGAGAATTATAGGAAGTAGAAATGAAGCAGTAGACAGTAAGGAGAGAAAGGAGAAGGAGAGGTGACAAGGAGAGGAGGAGAGAGAGCTGGGAGAAGAAGGTAGAGCAAGGGTAGCCATGCATAGGCTAAAGGTAGCCTAGGAAGTAGCTTCAATGGTCAGAATATAGTAAGAGGAGTGTAAGAAATTGAGGAAATAGTAAAAGGGGTAGGAAAGAATGTCAGTCAGGTAAACTACAGGAACAGAGCCAATGATTTTGAAAGTATAGCTTGAGTTTTTGTTTGAAAAGAGGAAGCGATGAGATCAGAGTTATATCACTGGGTAGCAGATTCCATCTTCTACCAATAGTGTTTGTGAATAAAGAGTCGCCGGCATAGTTGTTAGAACTTATTGAACTGGTCAAAAGTTTACAAGAGGAATGAAGGGAGTTAAGATTATTGTAAGGGATTAAAAGTTGTGAGAGTATAGGGGTATTGTCAGGTTGATACAGTATTTTATGGGCAATAGTGAGTTGTGAGACTAAAAGATAATTTTGGAGTTCTAGCCAGCCTAAATGTCTCAAATTAAGACAGTGATGGGTTCGATAGGGGTTCCCAGTGGCAAAGCGGGCAATGCTGTTATAGCAAGTGGCAAGTTTGTTAAGGTTAGCCTTCTTAAGGTTGGTGAAAATAGGTGAGGCATAAAAGAGAGTAGCTATGAGATGGGAGAGGGCAATTTTAGCTCTAGAAGATGGGGTTAGAAATAATTTGATACGGTGTAAGGATCCTATTTTTCTGTTGACTATTTTAATGGTATTGTTGATGTGTTGATCAAAAGTGAGTTTATTATCAATGGTTATTCCTAATAGTTTAGTTGTTGTGTCAGGTGAGATGACAGTGGCATTATTTGAAGAGATAGTGAAGTTTAAAGGGGGGGTCCGAGAGGTAGGGGTAAAGAGGAGAAGTTTAGTTTTTTTGGCATTAAGAAGGAGGTACCGTCTAGTAAACCAGGTTTCTACTGTATTGAAGATATTTTGAGTCAGTGAGTGTAGTTCTATAGAAGAAGAAGCGGAACAAATAATGGTGGAGTCGTCTGCGTATTGAATACAGGTAGCTTGAGGGATAACTAAGTGAAGGTCATTAATGAAGAGGGAGAAGAGAAGTGGACCAAGAATAGAGCCCTGAGGGACTCCAATAGAAATTGGCAATAAAGTAGAAATGTGGTTTTCCCAAAGAACAGCTTGTTGCCTGTTGCTCAGATATGAACTAAACCATTTAATAGCAAGGTTATCAAATGAGAGGGATTTTAGGATGCTTATTAAAGAAGGGTGATTGACCATGTCAAAAGCTTTAGAAAGATCGATAAATAGAGCAGAAGTGAGAAGGTTATTGTTGCGATTCTTGTTGATAGTATCCACAAAGGAGAGGAGGGCAGTGGTGGTACTATGGTGTCGTCTAAAGCCATGCTGGCTATTTGCTATAATGTTATGTGTAGAGAGATATTGTACAAGTTGTCTGTGAATACATTTCTCCATAATTTTTGCAATTGGTGAGAGGAGAGCAATAGGTCTGAAATTTGAGTATTCAAGAGAGTTACCACCTTTGTGAAGTGGGATAATATGGGAGACTTTCCAGATGTTAGGGATGGTTCCTTCTTGGATTGTCCTATTAATTAGTATAGATATAGGGTAGGCAATTACTTTAGCTGCCTTTTGGAGAAAAAGTGAGGGGACTTTGTCAGCAGAGGGGGTACATGGTTTTAATTTGTGAATAAGTTTGTAGATAAAAGAGGTACTGATAGGTTGTAGAGAGAAGAAGTAGGAGGTGTCTGCTAGGTTACAAGGGGGATAGAAATTGTTGGAGTTCAGTTGTTTAGCAAGAGATTGAATAGTTTCTGAAAAGAAAGAGTTAAAGGCATTAGCTGTTAGGTAAGGGGTGTCTGGGTCAGCATTGAGTGGGGAGGGAGTTTTGGTTGTTCCAGGGGAAAGGAGTTTATTTACTGATGACCAAAATTGTTTAGAATTATTTGAATGAGTTTCTTGAAGCTCACAGTAGTATTTTCTTTTGTCTGTGATTATTGCTTTTTTGGTCAGATTTCTAAGTTGGCGGAAGTGAAGAAAATCAGAGCGGTTTCTATGGTGTCTCCATTTGGCCCAAACTTTATTTCTAGAGAGGATTAGTTTTTTAGTTTCATTGGAGAGCCATGGGGCTGTATTAGATTTCATTCTGATGGTACGCTCTGGAGCATGCTTATCAAGAATAGATAGAAAGGTTGAGTTAAAAAATAATACAGCTTCTTCAATAGGAAGTGACTTTAAAGGGTTCCAGTTGCATGCATTAAGTTCGGCTTGAAATAGGTCTGTTTTGAAATGTTTGGTAGAGCGTATTTTTCTTATGTTAGGGAAGTTTAGACAATCAGTTTTTTCAATTGCGATAAAAGTTAGACAATGGTCACTAATATCATCTGGCAAGGTTCCTACGTTATATGTCATATTAACTTTGTTTATAAGTATCCAATCTAAGATACTTTCTTTCTTGCTGGGTTTGTTAACTCTTGTAGTAGAGGTAATAGCTTGGGTGAAGCCATTTAGGTCAATGTGAGAGGAGGGAATGTCAGCATTAATAGTATTCCAGTCAATGTTAAAGTCACCTAGGATTATGGTTTCTTGGGGATAAGAGGTAGAAACCCAATTGAGAAAGTCTTCTGCAATAGGTATGTTGTTACCTGGAGGTATATATACATATGATGTAGAGGGACTTCTTACCATTTAACTGAAGTTTAGTAATAATAGCTTCTATTTTGCTATCTTGGGTTGGACAGGCTGGGAGGGAGGAAATATTAAGATGATCTTTGAACATAATTGCTACGCCACCACCTTTGCGTTTTAAACGGTCAAGTCTTACTATGTTATAGCCTAGGGGTAGGATCTCAGTATCTTTTGTGGCTGGCTTTAGCCAGGTCTCTGAGAGGCAGAGGATGTCAAAAGGGTGTGTGTCAAGGAGGGCATGAAGGTAGGGAACTTTGTTATTTATACTTTGAATGTTAAGATGCCCTATGAGAAAGTTATTATTAAGGCTTGATGGAGATGCTAGAGGGGAAGGGTATACTGGGCCTGGGTTGGGGTGGATGTCGCCGTCTTGTAAGGTATGAATAACTGGTTTAGTTGAGAAGTTGTTCTTTACCAGGGTGAGAAGTTTCATTTTTCTATTTGAGGGTAGGGTGTAGTTGAGGTGAGAGAGTCTATGGAATTTAGGTAGATGGTAGCTAGGGGAGGAATTACCATTTGAGAAAAAGGTGAAAGATATGTGAATTGTGGATGTATGCCTCTGTTTATAGTTGAACTGGTTGTTAATTGGGTTTTCAAAGAAGGTAAGAATGTAAGCAGAGAGGAGGAGGATTGGGAGAATAAGTAAGAGTACAGGAAGGGAAGGTCGGTGGGGAGCCATTATTAAGTGAGAGTCCAAGAAGAAGTGGAATTATAGTGAAAAGTTATAAAAGTAGGAAGGAGATAGTTAGAGGGGAAACAAGGGAAAGTAAGGGGTTTAGGAAGTGGAGGGGACAGATAAACTAAGTGGAGAGAGAGAAGAAAGTAGGATTGAAGGAAGAGGAGGGATGCAATTAAAAAGATGGTAAGGGTGGCTAGAAAAAAGAGGAAGTGGTAGGAGGGGAGGGGTGTGTAGAGGGGAGGTTCGCAGTTTGGCGGGATAAATTAAAAAGGGTTGTTGCCAAGCTTAGGGAGCCTATTAAGAAAAAAAATAGATCTTGTAGAGGTATTAGAAATATTTCAGAAATTTTATGAAAATCTGTATAAAGCAGAGAAATGTGTAACCCGAAAAAAAGTACAAATGGAAATGCTTATGGAAGAATTAAATATGCCAAGGTTAGAAGTAGAGGAGTCTCAATTACTGATAGGATAGGAGGAGATGAGATAAAATGGTGATGCATAACCAATCTAGACGAAAGTCCCCAGGAATAGATGGCATTCCTGTGGAAGTCTAGAAACTAGGAGTGAAGAAAGTGATTGATAAAGATCTGGAAGGATTTGTATGATGTATTTTAAATGGAGGAGAAGCACTAAGAACCTAGAAGATGGCTGTGGCGGCTGTAATACCTAAAGATGGTAAAAACACATCAGCTCCAGCTTCATATAGGCCCATTTTGATTCTAAACCACAATTATAAAGTGTTTGTCTATAATTGCTAAAAGGAATGGCAAAAGTGATGCCAAAATTGATAGATATGGATCAGTGTGGTTTTGTGGAGGGCAGGCAAAGATTTGATATTAATAGAACAATGATGGAATATAATGAACTGGCATGGCAACTAAGATTGAATGCCATGGCTAGCCCTGGTATCAATGAAGCTCATTCTATTAGCAGTGTATTGAAGCTAGAAGCACAGTTAAAATAGTGGCTTTGATACTACTAATTTATATTCCTGACAACATACAAGGTTTTAAAGTGTAAATTTTTATATGTTTTTTTTTCAGAATATTTTTTATAAGGTGTATGTCTTTAAGCAGTTATATTAGATAAGGGTCACCTGTGTTTGATTTTCCTTTTTTAAGGACTGAGTGATGTGCTGTTTTCAACTCGGATGATGCCTTAAGTTTATGGTGGGCAAAAGCGCTCAGTTCGTTGTGTTCCACAAAAAATATTTCTTGCTTTTACTAACAGCAGTTTTGGACTTATTTGGAGGTAGCAAGCACTTAGCCTGACTCTACAGCTTGCAGTGGTGATTTCTTGTTTTGTCTGGTGAATTTGTTGTTTCTTTACCACGTTTGGTGGAGATTGATTAATAGAACAATGATGATCCGGAGGGAAGTAGAATGTTAGAAAGTACCACTGTTGTTGGTAGGTCTTGATTCAGAGAAAGCATTCAACAGAGTAAACTTGGATTTTGTGAGTGGAGCAATTGAACCATTTCCATTCCCTGACACAGTAATAAGGTTAATTAGGAGAATATATGAGGGTCGAAGGTGAAAATTAAAGTGGAGGATTCCTCTCTGATCAGTTATGTTTGAACAGAAGAATCAGGCAGTGGTTTCCTCTTTCCCCATTGTTATTTGCGTAATATGTGCAACCACTGACAAAGAAAATAACTGTTTAATTCAAGGATACACTTGGTATGGTAATCAAGAACGGTTTGCTTTGTTTGCAGATGATATTATTTTGTACCTGATAACAGCAGAATAGGATATTTCAGTGTTGTGGAACATTGAGACAGTTCCAGTCTTTTTGGGATACTAAGTAATGAAGATAAAACAAAGGCAATAGCTGTAAACTACATACCCACATATGAATTGGTTCAATAATGCCCATATCTATAGGGAAATGATAAAAAAAAAAGTGCTTAGGAGTGAGTTTGTTTCTTTCGGCTTTTCCCGGTTAGGGGTCGCCACAGCAGAACTCCGGTCCGCTAATGATTGGCAGTAGATTTTTACGTGCTGGCTTGGCAGGCCTAACGCACAACCTTCAACGAAGGAACGCCCATTCACGCATGTCGACACACAGAAGACGCTCTAACTGAGAATCGAATGGGCAACGTCTATCTGTGAGGCGACAACGCTACCGCAGCACCACCATTTGGCTAAAAAGATTCTGTTATGGCAGTTTAAGGATCTGTGAGAAGAAACTAAACAAAAGATAAATCAAAAACTGAGAAACTGGAAGCTCTGTTTTGCAGATATAGATAGTACGATACAAGCAGTGAAAATGTTTTTAGTCCCTTTAGTTTTACACATAGGTCAGGCATATTTTTGTCAACCAGAGGAGAAGTTGTGGACAGCAATTACTAAAGAGCTGAAGGATTTTATCTGGGAGGGAAGAGGGTAAGAATCAAGTAGGATAACGTGATCCTTCCAATAGAACAAAGTAGTTTAGGATTACTTGATTTGAAGGGGTATTTCAGAGGTAAAAAGTTAAGGTTCCTATAAATGTCACAAGCAAAAAGCTATAATTCAAAGTGGAAGGGGATTATGATGAAATAAGGGAGAAACTCAAGAAATAAGGAGAGAGCAGGCTTTTGGATGCAGAGCTTAAGGAAAATAGCAATAATCATGTGGAATATCATATTTATAAAGTAGCAGAAAGTATTCTAAGAAGGAGTAGCAGAATCCTAAATTAAAGACCAGCACTTGTAAAGTTTTTAATGGAATCTAGAACAGAAGCTGCTATTAAGGTAAATTAGTAGGGCATATAAAATATTGCATGATAACTGCAGGAGAAAATCAGAGGTAGAAAGGATTAGGAATAGAGATTTGATAAGCAATTCACAAGAAAACAATGGGAGACTATATATGTATGGCTCTCTATGCAACAAATCAAGAAGATTTTGGATCTTTGCTTGGAAGTGTTTGTACAGGCATTTTTATACCCCAAGCAGACTCCAATAATCTTTCCTCGGGTAGACTGCAAATGCTGGAGGTGTGATTGGGAGCAAAGAGGTAATTCGGAACATATTTTTGGGGCGTGTAATAAGTTGGCAGACTTTAAAAATTTCCTGCAGACTACTCCGTCAGAAATACTGGGTGAGCAAATTAGTTTAACTAAGGAAATTATTTTTTTGAGCTGTGATACAGAACAGGAATTATCTAGAGATAGTAAGGTCTTGCAGAGTTTAATTCTGGTGGCTGCCAAAAAAACAGTTACTAAAAAATGGAAATCATAGTCTAAACCCAACCATACTGGAAGTAATGAATATAGTAACAAAGACAAAAATTGGAAGAGGAATCTTTAGAAAAGGGTATGAGCAAATCACACAGAAAAAATGGAAATTGTGGGAACAATACATGCAGAATAAAGTTTTGGAGGAGGAATGAGGTTTAAGGGAAGGCAGAATTTGAATAAACTATGTATAATGTTTGCAAATGAAAAATGTCAATATGGTTTGTTGTCATTTTTGTAAAAGTATGATTGCATATGTCATAAGTGATGACACAATGTTTGTTTCTTGTTAAAACAAACAAATCTCACTGTCATGTTCCCCCTCATCTGCGTACCACCACTCATTTCTATGTCATAATACAGCTGTTTGTATATGATGCTGACTCTGCTATTTTCTCAGGTAGCACTACTGTGCTACCTCTGTCCCTAAACTGACTCCACATGTGCATCACCTCCCACTGTGTAATTTTGTGTAGCGCAATGTGCCAATTGTTTTATAATCCCAGCCTCTCTCTCCCCCCTTCCTTTTGTCTTAGTTCTGCAGTCGATTGCATTTAGCAGTGACTTTCTTTGTTTTATTTTTATTTTTTTAAATATGTGAGACTAACAGGCTGCTCTCCCTTTTTACTTGGTGGATTAAATGTCATTGGTTTGCCTTCTGTATTGTGCATGATAATCTGAGAAATTAAACAGATTTAATAAGTGCTCTAGTCCAGTCATGCATCGAATTTCTAAAAATTAAATGCTTCTTTGCTGACATGCACTGAGTGAGTAAAATCAATGGCCATTATAAGCCATTACAACAGATGTTCAGAACAAACTGATTTGAAGAGATGGTTGAGCTTTCAAACGTGAGTGTGCCAAATATGCAAAATTCTAATCTACGACCGTTAATTGATTTGCCCTTGTAAGTGAATAAGCATATTTAATCAGTTTCCTTGTAGTCTCAGTGGTTTAATTCAAATAAAGTGGGCAGAGAGGCTGATAATATGTAACAAAAAATGTGAAGTCTGAGTTATAGCAGCATGTTAAGGCCCTCCAAGTTCCTTCATGTCTCTCCTGTGGCTTGTGTATTGAGTAGGACGCTGCTGCTGTTTTATCCTCTCCTTGTACTCTGTTGTCCTGTACTAAAATTATTAATGTACTGCCAGCATATTGCTGAATTCTTCCACTGTTTTAAATCCAGTATCTCCTTTTATAGGGCAAGGTGCACAGTGTGTGGGCTCACATTTGAGAGAGAGAAAGAAGGAAGCAGAAAGAGGACACTTTTAATGATATGGTACAGCTGTATTGTCTGCAAGACATGCACAAAGTGAATAAAACATAGCTTCCTCCTTTGCTCTGCAGATACTACCAAATATGGCCATTGGCAGTGTTCTTAATTACTAAAATCTTAGTTAAATGTCTTCATATATTTGGTTCTGACAATGATAACAGATTTTACACATACAAATGATCATAGACAAGTAACAAAGCTGTTGTACTTGGTACAGACCTAGACAGATCTATATTTGCTTTTGTGAGTATTCTTGTATAGGAAGAGACAGAATCTCTGTGAAAGGGTGTATGGCAGGGCATAGTGTGAAATCAGAGAGAAAGAGAAAATGTGTCCTGGTAGAACACTGTGAAAGAAGGCACCAGCAAAAAGACTTGCCTTTCACAACCTCATTTTTACCAGTAATAACTGCATGTTAGAATAGTGCTATGTGATAACTGTATACCAGTAATCAGCAAAAATGGAAATGCTGCAATAGAGGAGCGAGAGCAACATATCATATACTTAAGTGCTGGAGTATTGTGTCAGGCAGCACAGTTGAACTTAGGATAGTAGAAACAGAGGCTACCATGTATAAACCCTCTCATATCTCTCAACCTCTTAGAGCAAGAAATCTGGACAAAGCCATAAACAAAAGTGGGACAAAGGCCCATAAATAGGACACTTTTCAGATATTGCTCTTACAAACTTAGAAAGTTGATGGAATGACAGGTTTTGCATTAGCACTCATTTTTTGATCGGTATGAAGACTAAATCTCAAATGTCTACCATTATTTTTTAACTTCAGTCTATAAGGATTTGCCACTAATTTGCCAGAAAACCAGAATTTTATGAAAAACAGACTAAAAATATGAGGCAAAAAATCTGGACATTCTGCGAAAGTCTGTACAGTTGTACTGTACAATCCCCTACCCTCAAGTGCTACAGTGATGGAGCCTCACTAAGCTGCACAGCATATGCAGAAACCCATTATCAGATCAAGGTTACGGACGTGGCACACCGGACCAATCTGTTCATATCACTTAACAGTTGCTTACATGTACACAGCCAGATGTTTCTTCTGACTTACAGAACCAGTGGCACTGTGTGTGGCTGCTGTTGTTAGAGGCACTGAAACAAGAGACATCCAAGGTAGCACAGAACTGGAGCAGTAACTGCACTGGCACCCACAGATCTGAAACTGCACTGTATTTTGACTGTTCACAGAGGTGCTTTAACCTACACTGTGTGCGAGTAGTACAGGGCAGAATGACATTATCACATGACCACAGATATAGCAATGAAGTATTAAATGACTGAGTACCAAGGATAGTGCAACATGTAGATTGAGTCGCTAACATAACAGTGCCCACGTACCTATATGGGCATACTTGTGAATGTGATAATGTTCTTTAAATTTGAGGTATTTCCATACATATCTGTGAATTGTTGACCTGTGACTACAGAACTGTATTGCTTCAAGAAACAAAATGGAAATATCAATCTCAGATGCATTTAAAGGCTACAGAATTAATGATATTAGTATTAAATCAGTACAGCCATTCAGTAAAACAGTTCATTGAACCTATCCAGGCATGTCCAAAGGGCAGTTTCTGGTGTACTCTCCAGTCCAACTGGTGAATCTGGGCATTTGGAGGCAATGTTACAACTCCCTCATGTACACGGACAACCCTCTCCTCCTACCACCAAACACTAATATATGCGAGATGCAATTATACAGCCAAACTGGAGGCTAAGCTCTCGCAACCCAAGACTGGATCAGAGAGTCAAGAGGAGAAGGAAAATACTTGCATCACACCACCAGTCTCACATAGACCCATTTAACCAGCACCGGCAAAGAACACACACAAATACATGAAAACATACTTGGAGGCTATAAATAAAAATCTGCAAAAGCAACGGAGACCTCCAAAGCAGACATCCAAGCAACCTTCACCCCGCAACACAAACCATGAAACACATACTTCACAAAACCAGTGTGCCACGCAATCACAGCTCTTAAGGCAAAATAACATACCAAACATACTACTAATAGGTGACTCTATAGTCAGGCACACTGACGTCCCACTCAGTAGGCTGACTAAAGAGAAGGTCACTGTTAGCTGCCTGTCTGGTGCTAGGATCTGCCACATAACACAAGCACTCAGGTCACTCCAGAACAATTGCAAATACGACTCATTGTCCATGTTGGTGTGAATGACCTGAGCCATACCTCCCTGGACTACATGAAAAATGACATGGAAAGCTCTCTGATCACGTAGCCCAGGCCACTATGACCCTGACCCTGAGTAGCATCCTGCCCTCACCAAGAAGGATACCACGGTATAAAGAAAAAAATTATCAATTTCAACAATTGGCTAAGTTTCTGGTGTCATTTAATAGGGGATCCAGTGTCTGTCCGCCTGGGATGACATGCTCGGCAAGCCACACTGATTCGCTAGAGACAGCTTGCACCTGTCACCCTTAGGCTGTCGAATACTAGCCAAGGCTCTTGCCACCCCCATAGTGCCTTTTTTAGACAAGACTAAAAAGATAAACCCGCTGCCATAAATAGCAAAAGTAACAAAAAACTGAGGCTAATGCTACTCAATGCCAGAAGTCTAGACCTCAAAATGCACGCACTCTAGGCACTCCTCAGTATGGAGAAAATCGATATATGTGCAGTAACAGAAACCTTGTTTAAAGATCCAGAGAGCACCCCAGCACTATCAGGCTACAACTCGTACCATTCATTTCGGCCACAGAACCCAGACCAAAATACGGGGGCGTATCCATATTCATCAAGGATACCCACACCTCCAGATTAGTGGCACAGCACGATGCTTCAGAGATCATCCACGTGCAGCTAACAATGGGCAAAACTGAAATTCAAATTGTAGCTTGCTACAGATCACCCAGCATGTCCTAGGACCCCCATTCCACATTTATGGAAACATAAAGGTCCTACCAAACACCCTAATATTGGGTGATTTCAATTACCCAAAGATTAACTGGGGGAACTACTCGAGTACTAACTCCCTCGCCCCACATTTCCTAGAATATATAAACTCAAATGCCCTGGATCAACTGGGCAACACTCCCACCAGAGGTGCCAACATATCGGACCTAGTCATCACAAACATGGGCTACCAGTGTTCCACACCAGAGGTCAACCCCTTGCTGGTTAGATCTAACCATAAACAAATCACTTTGGATATCCACATTCCGCCCCCACTCCTGAACAAGGAAACCACTGTGAAAAACTTTTCAAAAGCAAACTTTACATTACTTGAGACTGAGGTGGAAAGTTTCAAAGCCCCCATGCTAAAGGATAATGCTGTCCAAGCTGCAAAATCCTTTACTAATGCATTCTGTGGGCACCTACAAGAATGCATGGATCATGCTATCCCAAAGAAAACCAAGAATTACTCCTCCAAGAAAAGGAAACCAGTCTGGTGGACCCCTGCCATAAACAAGCTATACAACAGAAGGAGGAAACTAGTACAGAAAAGAGTAAAATCCCAAGAAGGGAAGACATCCCTGATTAGTATCAGCAAGAAACTACGATCCTTCATAAAATCATCCAAGGCGTGGTTCAAAAGAAAAATTGCCAAGGACTCCAAAGATAACCACAAGGCATTCTTTAGCTATGTCAAGAATCTAAGTGGCAATGCTTAGATCTGCTCGGAGTTAGTGCAGAATGGCACAAAATACACTGAACCGACCGATATTGCCAACATCCTGGCAGACAGGTTCAGTGCAAACTTCACCCCTCCTCACCCCCAAAAGGACCCATAACCATACCAGAAGAATGTAGAGACCCTGAAATCACAGACACTCAAGTTAAAACAGCCCTTCCCAAAGCCAAAAACACAGCATCAATGGGACCGGACGGTGTCCCAGGATGCATCCTACACAAGTTCAAAGATGAACTAACCCCTCACCTAAACACACTGGTCAAACTCAGCCTCTCCACAGGCTATGTATCCATAGAGTGGTGCACAGCAATGGTTATTCCGCTCCACAAAGGTGGAGCTACAACAGACCCCGGGAACTTTTACCCTATAAACCTGACTAGCTTGGTCTGCAAGGCTATGGAGTGCATCATCATGGAACTCATTAACAGAGAAATTGGGAGCCTCCAAACACTGGACCCTACCCAGTTCAGCTTTGTTAAGGGAAGATCATGTCTCCTAAACCTGGTGGACTTCTTTGAGACAGTTACCAAGGCTATAGACGAGGGAAAGGTGGTACACACAGCCTACCTTGACATTGCAAAGGCCTTCAACACCATTTCCCATTCTGGTGTTAAGACAAGCTCACCAACCTGAACATAAACCCCTATGTCACAAGATGGGTTGCCAATTGGCTCATGGACAGAACCCACATGGTGAGAGTTGTGGGAGCTAGGTCTGACTATAAACCGGTTACAAGTGGCGTTCCCCAGGGCTCAGTCCTAGGACCCCTCCTGTTCAGCATATACTTCTTAGAGGTACAGGCAAGCACAGGAGGACTATGACTGACCGATTTCACAGATGACTGCAAACTGGGGGCTATAATTGACTCTCCGGCTGAGACAGACATCTTCCAAAAGGGTCTCACTGGGACGGATACCTGGTGTCAAAATCATGGCTTCAAGCTAAATGTCGAAAAGTGCATAGTCAATCCCCTTTGGAAAAAACAAAGTACCCACAAACTACCACATAGGTGGTAGTCCCCAAATATGGAAAACATAATAAGGGCTGTGGGGACCCAAGTAGATAGTAATCTCTCCTTTGATAATCACATTGTCAAAGTGGTTAGAAAATCCTTCTATGTGGCCCACCTAATCACAAAAGGGTTCGCATCCAGAACAAAAAAGGTCATTGTGCCCCTCTACTCATCACTCATCAGACCCATCATAGAGTACAACGCCCCATTTGGGATGTACCTTACAAGACACCTGCAACAGCTGGAAAGATCACAGAAGTAACTCACCAAGAGGATCACTGGCCTCAAACAGATGCCCTATGCAGCTCGACTGAAGAAACTCCAGCTGTACTCGGTTGCATATCGTCTACTCAGAGGTTATCTCTGCCTGACATACAAGGCCATGTCCAACCAAGAATTGATGGACCTGCTCCACCTAAAGAAAACCTTATCCCCTCGACCCACACACTCTAGGGATCTAAACCTCACCACAACAATAAATAGGACGTGCTGGAGGGATAGATTCCTGTCCCAGAGACTTCCCATGGTTTGGAATAAGATTCCAGTCTGCATTAGGCAGAGTTCCTCGCTAACGCTTTTCAAGAGAAACCTTGATGAGTGGATGAGAAACAGAAAGTTTACCCTGGGGATCACTTCAGTGGCTCAGCTGGATAGAGGCACGGGGAACTAATCTAAGGGGGCAGCGAAAGCTAACACATTCTGGCTAGGGTTATAAATGCCTTCGGGCAGATAGCCTAGTACCTACCTATGAACAGAAGGTGAAAAAAATGACCTTTAATAGTGTGTATTTGTTTTTACCGATTATATTGCTCTACTAAATTAGATTGACAGACCCAAATGTCGATGTTGTTCATGTTGGCACGTTTCTACATAAGTGCTGAGCAGTAACCTCACCCCATGCATGAGTAAAATAAATAAAATCCATAATTTTTTGCAAGAAGCAAGCCTCTATATAACCTTCGCACCCCACAACTAAATTATTATGATGAAAAGATTGCACAATACTGGGGAAAAGGCATATTCCCCAGCCCAGGGGATTGTGCAATCTTGCACAGCTGTTAACTATCTTTTTTGTTTATTAAATTGTCAGCAAAGCAGATGTTACCTTGTACATAGAGGGGAGTTTGCCTTTTAATGCAAGGCTGGTGAGGAGCACATTGAAGGTCGGAAGCCTACTTGAATTTGAAGTGTATTTTTCTAGTAATAAATTATTTTTTAAATGTTGATGAGCAACATTGGTTTGTTTTGTATTGCTTTTTGTTATGTAGTTCGAACCTGGTAGGCAACATATCTTTGTCAGTTGCAATTAAGGAAGTAAGCAAACAGATCCTGAAAGTTAGCAAATGCTTTTGCTGTTATAATTAAGTTAATATACAAACACGTGGCAACTTTGTTGTAGACAGTCATAAAATTAACTAGAGTATGTATTAACTTAGTTCAGTGAACTGAATATACATAACTTTTATTAAAGGTACAGTTGTAAATATTTGCTTTTGGGGAGGGTGCTGCCATTGCACTCCAATACTGGGTTATGCCCTCACACTCCCACAAAATAAATTTTTTAGCATTTTTTCCTCTCCTGCTTCATCTTGTGGTGGTTCTGCCCAATGCCCCTCATGCATCACCAGGTCTTCCAGCTTCACTGTTCTCTCTCAGACTTTGTCTGATATAGCTGGTGCCGGTTGCAGAGGTTAAGGGCACCTTTAGGGTCTAGCCATCACCATTCACCTGGGAGGTATTTTAACTTGGGTCCTACCACAGTACTGCCCCCCCCAGCAGTATCTGTGACTTAACCCAAAGGGCAGGCATGCAATGAGAATCTATAGTGTATCACGCACCTAATTGACAGCTCAGCTATATCTACCAGCCTTTCCCTTCTCTTGGCCACTAACCCTCAGACTGAGGTCCTTAGTCTCTGCCAGGGATTACCACAGGGAATGCCCATGTAACTCTCCATCTGGAATAGGCATACATATCTCTCCATGTCAGTCCATCAGTTGCTAGAGCCATTAATTGTCCTGAGGTCAGCTGGACTGAAATTAGGGCTTTTATCACTCTTTGCCACTTTGCCAGTGGCCATACCTCCATAACTAAATATACTAAACACACTGAGGTCACACTACCTCAAACTGAAAAAGAGAACTTGCTTTATAGAAAAAAAAACAATATTTCCTTTAGCTCTGAGGGGGTGTAACATTGAAGTTAATATATGTAGTTAATGGGAGAGTGGGAACATAGCCCCACTTCCGGTACTGTAAAGACAACAGCTCTCTTTGGCAAAAATGGCTTTCCTGATTTTGTTGTTTTGTTTGTTTATAACTTTGTGAAAAATTCTGCTTTCATAGCAACAATAAGACTCTCAGCTTTGTTTCAACATACAAAGGAAATTGATGGTCTGCATACTGAACTAACTTTGAGCAATGTTATGACTATTAGAGGGTTCAGTATTCGAAACTTTATCTTAATCATCCATCCTTTTGTGTTGTAATCTAATAATATCGATATCTCTCTAGATGTATCTGTCATAGAGGACCACATGCATTTGTCCATTCAGTGAAGTGTTGTAGAGCTCCTTCAGTAGAAGGAATGTTGTTAAACGGAGACAAATTCTAGCTTGGATAACTCTTTTGAAGGTTTTGGTTGAACATGTGGAAACTGATTTTGGTATGGCAAATATTATGAAGTGACCATTTATACAATTTGGATCTGTGCCAGCCAATGTAATATAGTTGGGCTTATAGCCTAGTACCAACCTATGAACCTATATCAGTCCAAGGGCCTATACAAGCCTAGCCATAACAATTCCCTGGATATTTCTTCCCAAATCATCTACTTCACTGGACTCCTGTCTAGAAGGGAGACTGATGTGATCCCCGAGGTGAATTTCCTATCTCCCATCCAATCGTCAAAGTTCCTTTAGAAGAGAGCCAATGAGGCGCTCTGCTTGACATGTATGGGCAGTCTTTTCCAGAGTATGGGGAGTCTCTGGGTCAGGACCCTATCTCTCCAGCATGTTTTGTTCATTGTGATGACAAGGTTTAGATCTCTAGAGCGTGTGGCTCTGAGGGATTGGGATTTCTTTAAGTGGAGCATGTCCAACAGCTCAGGGTTTGACATGGCCTTGTATGTTAAGCAAAGATCACCTCTGAGTAGACCATATGTCACGGAGTATAGCTGGAGTTTTTTTAGATGGTCAGCATAGGGCATCTGCTTTAGGCCTGTGATTCTTTTAGTGAGGTATTTCTGCGGCCTTTCCAGCTGTTGCAGATGTCTTGTGAGGTACATACCAAACTGGGCATTGTACTCTATAATGGGTCTAATGAGGGATGAGTACAGTGGGACAAAATCCTCCTTTTTTTCAGGATGAAAAGCCCTTGGTGATGAGATGTGCCACATAGAAGGATTTCCTTACTGTTGTAGCGATGTGGTTATCGAAGGTGAGACCACTGTCCACCTGTGTCCCTAAGTCTCTCATCACACTTTTAGTGTTTAGTGTACTGCCACCTATGTGGTAATTCATGGGTGCATGTTTTTTCCAAAAGGGGATAACTGTACATTTCTTGGCATTAAGTTTGAGCCCATGACTATGGCACCAAGCATCTGTTTCTGTAAGGCCCTTTTGTAGAATATCCACGTCATTTGGGGATTCAGTAATGGCTCCCAGTTTGCTGTCATCTGCGAACTTTGTTAGCCAGAGTCCCTTAGTGTTGGCCTGTACTTCAGAGAAGTAGATGCCAAACAAGAGCGGTCCCAGGACTGAACCCTGAGGTACTCCACTTGTCACTTGCCTGGAGCTGGATTTGGAGTCAGCTACTTTTACAGTCTGGGTTCTGTCAGTAAGCCAGTTGGCAACCCATTGAGTGACATAGGGATTTATGCCCAGCTTAGTAAGTTTATCTATGATTCCAGAGTGAGGGATGGTGTCAAAATCCTTGGCGAGGTCCAGATAGGCTGTGTGGACTACCTTACCCTCGTCCACACCTTTGGAGACTGATTCAAAGAAGTCAATCCGGTTCAGGAGACAAAATTGGCCCTTCACAAACCCAAACTGGGTGGGGTCCAGTGTTTGAAGGTTGCCAGTGTCTTTGTTTATAAGTTCCATGATAATGCGATCTATGCCCTTGCAGATCAGGCTCATCAGACTGATGAGATGGTAATTCCCGGGATCGAAGGTGGATCCCCCCTTGTGGAGTGGGATAACTGTAGCTGTGCGCCACTCAGTGGGCACAAAGCCTCAGGTGAGGCTATGATTAAACATGACACTTGGGTGAGGTGCCAGTTCATTTTGTAGTTCATGTAGTACACAGCCTGGGATGTCATCTGGTCCCATGGATGCTGTATTCTTAGCTTTGGAGACTGCAGTTTCTACCTGTGTGGCCATGATTACCAGAATTTGGCAATCTTTTGGTATTGAGATGGGCCTTTTAGGGGGTGAAAGGGGGGTGAAGTTGGCACTAAATCGATCTGCCAGAATATTGGCAATATCCTTGGGATCAGTATATTTAATGCCATTTTATTGTAGCTCAAAGCAGATCTGAGCGTTGCCATTTAGATTCTTGACATAACTATAGAATACCTTGTGGTTGTCTTTGGAATCTTTGGCAATATTATTTTCGTAACTAGCTTTGGAGGATTTTTATGAGGGATCTCCGCTTCTTACTGAGGCTGGAAAGTGAGTTTTTTGCATCCTGGGATTTTCCTCTTTTCCGCAACAGTTTCTTCCTTCTGTTGTATAGTTTGTTTATGGCAGAGGACCACCAGATTGGCTTCCTTTTTTTGGAGGAGAGCATTTTGGATGGCTCGATCCATGCATGAGTGGATGTGCTCGTACAGTGCCTTAGTGTAGGATTTGGCAGTCAAACTTTCAGCTCCCGTCTGCATGGGTGTCATGAAGTTTGCCACTTCTGACTTGAGTAGCATGAAGCTGGCTTTGGAGAAGTTTTTTTACGGAGGTTTCCTTACTGGGGAGAGGTTGGGTTGTGGATGTCAAGGGTGATTTGCTTATGGTCAGACCTGACCAATAAGGGGGGTGACCACTGGTGTGGAGCATCTATCTACCATGTTGGTAATGACCAGGTCTAGGATATTGGAGCCCCTGGTGGGACAATGGATTAGTTGATCCAGGGCATTGAAAATTATGATTTCAAAGAACCGCTGGGAAAAGGTGTTGGTTACTCAAGTAGTTTTCCCAGTTAATGGCAGGGTAGTTGAAATCATCCAGTATTAGGGTGTTTGGTTGTATCTTAATATTTTCCAGTATGTTTAGAAAGGTGTAGTGAAAATCTTGGGGCATGGTGGGGGATCTGTAGCAAGCTACAATTTGGATTGCAGTCTTACCTAGTGTTAGTTGCACCTGGAGAATTTCAGATGCATTATGTTGGGCAACTAGCTTGGTGTGAATATAATTGGTGAATATAGACACTCCTCCACCTTTAGTGTTCAGTCTTGGTTTGGTGGCTGAAAAGTGTGGTAAGAGTTGTAGCCTGGTATTGCAGGGGTACTCTCTGGAGCCTTGAACCAGGTCTCAGTTACTGCACAGATATCGATGTTCTCCATTTTTAGGAGTGCCTCGAGAGAGTGCGTTTTGAGGTTTAGGCTTCTAGCATTGAGTAGCATTACCTTCAGATTTTGCATGCTTGTATCTGTTACAGTGGTGGTTGTGTCCTTTGAACCTTGCCTAAAAAAGGCACTATAGGGGTGGAAAGAGCTTTAGCCAGTAACCTGAATCCCAGAAATCTATCCAAGCCTTTTGCATTTTCAGAAATTTTGTGGGAGGTGGATTAGTTGGTCTAGCTCAACAGGTTGTAAGCAACATTCGTATTGCTTACCATGTGAGCCGTCATGGAATATTTAGCTCTCCCCCATCCCAGTGTCTCCTGTAATGATGCTGCTGTGGTACTGATGGAGGCTGTCCTATAGTTTAGTTGCTGAGTGCTCATGTAGGATGTAAAACTGAGATTTAGTAGCCCGATTTTCTATAAATCGTGTCTGTTTCTGATATGGAAACTAACTTGTGCATTTTAAAAATGTCTTGTTGCTACAGCAATTAATTTCTTACCCAATGCCTTTTATCCTGTACAATATTTCCCTTTGTGTTACTAAGAAAAGCCCTTAGTCAAGCAAATGAAATATTTTCTCAATTGTTGCTTAAATAAGGCAGCAACAGTTTTCAGTTTTCTAGTTTGAACAGTTACCTTTAGTAGGTACTTGTGAATTGGAACACATGAAGGGCATCTTGAGTGACTGTGGAACATGACTTTAATTAACAAAATTACCTTACAAGTGCTTATTAACCTCATACAATGTAGAGCATGACTAGTGACAGTAGCATCATTAGCAGCATTTCCCCCAGTAAACTGTCTCCACTTAAATCAGAGTTTTATTTTTTAACACTTAATTTGTAATGCATTTATAATAAAACATTACAAATGACTTCAGAAATGCATGAGAGCCACACTCGTATGGTATTGAGCTTTTCATCATTATATGACAGTTTGCTTAGCATTGTTTTAGTGGAATAAACAAATGATATAAAGTGCAGAACCTGATGAATGTTTTTTCTTTTAGTAAAGCTGATGATTCCTAGACTCATTTGTAATGATTTATTTAATGTCTACTGTACTTGACAGTGCTTATTGTTGGTTATCTGTTACCATAATTACATTTTTTTTTTTTTATCACTGGTGGCTGCTTGCCATGAAGGGTGTCATTGAAGTTATTGGTAAAACTAGTATCCCCCTTCCTTATGTTTGTATGCTATGTTGGTTCAGAGACATCAAAATTAAAACAACAAAAAAGCTCTCTTAAAATGAGCACGATTAACTTTAACTTTGATAAGTGCATTTATCTAATATAGAGGCCGTGGTGGTGCAGCGGTTAGCATTGTCGCCTCACAGCAAGAGGTTCTCCCGTTTGATTAACGGCTGGAGTGCCTTCTGTGTGGACTCTGCATGTCCTCCCCGTGGTCAAGTGACATCTAAAAGACATGCTGGTAGGTGTGTGCTTGAATGGCTGTGCCATCTTTGAAGGTTGGGCGTCGGGCTGGCAACTCGGCACCGTAAAAATCCACTGCCAATCATTAGCAGACCGGAGTTCCACTGTGGCGACCCCTAACCGGGAAAAGCCGAAAGGCAAAGAAGTGCAGACTTCTTCACATAAACCAATTGTCATAAAAACTCACATAAATACTTAAACAAAAATTATACAGTGACCCCGCATTAATATTCCAAAATATGCAAGCTGATTGGCCAGCATGCCCATTGTAAAGCCCACAATATACCAACGAAAAAAGGTCTGGTTGCCCAGACTTTTTAACGTTGGTATAAAGTGCTCAAAACACTTTTTTTTAAACAAAAAAAAAAAAAAAAGAAAAGAAAAAAAAATGGAGCAACAGAGACTTACTTTTCTCTGTTGCTTCCGTTTCAAAGCATTGATGTACTGGATATGTGTGGGACGCAAGTCCCATATGCATGCTCAGTACACCAAAACAAGGAAGCGGTGTACCACAACCAGCAGAAGAACAGTAATGCGCCGTTATACAAAGACATTATTCAAGAAAAGTAAGTATTTTTTTTCTTAAATGTCATTGTATAATAGCAATAACCGACTCCGTGGTTGTGGTATATTGAAATTTACCCACGGTTGGCTTTATTTAATCACTTGGGCTTCGCCCTCGTGATTAAACCACACCAACCATGGGTAAATCTTGAATATACCACACCACGTCATCGGTTATTGCTTAAATAATCATTACACTTCCATTAAAATATCTTCACTGCTTAAACTTCTAAATGTTTAATGAAATTTAGCACATTTTGTCTGTATTTTACTGTCCTCTAATGATCATATAAAATTACATCCAATGTAATCTAAAAATGTGGATGGATATGAAATCAGTCAAATTGCTATTAAATAATTTATTTGTAAATTATAAAGTAGAAAATCTACTGGCAGCACTGATTTACCAAATTAATAAAATATTAATTAAACCAATATATTCATGGAGATCAAGGTAATTTCATCTGAATCATTATATTAATATGAAAGATCTGTGCTGCTAGTATAGTTTCTACTTTATGATTTAAAAGTATTTTATTTAATAATAATTTAACTGACTTCATTTTATCCATATTTTTGTACATTATATTGGATGTAAATTTTATATAATACCACTATAGAGCAATAAAATGTAGGGTATGTTAATATGATTTCATTTATTGTTAAAATTCTAGTAGTTTGTGATTTTATCAGATGCAGGATGATTACGATAAGCGCTTTTATCTATTATAATACAGATCTTCAGATAAACCAACAGTCAGGTAAAAATTCATATAAATGATTAAAAATACTACATATTCTATAAAATAGCTTTATTAATTAACTACATTAGTAAACTGGTCGGAGGACACAGATAAACAGAGTTGCTGTATGCAGATGATGTGGTACCACAAACAGGATTTTCAGCAAATGAGAAGGGACTTGAATACAAACTGAAGGCACATGGTATGAAGCTGTGTACAGACAAGACCGCTATCATGGCTGCAAATGGGGACATCTGAAGAAGCTGAAAACTGAGATAGAAGGCAAAGTAGTGGAACAGGTTAAATGCTTCAAGTGTTGGATACTGGTTGAGGAGAAGAAAAGTCTGAATCAGGAGGTCAAAGCTAGAATCAGAGGTTCTGCAGCCAAATGGCATTGACCATCAGGGTAGTGTGGCAGTAAAATGGCAAAGAAACTGAAAAGAAAGCTGCACAAACCAGTGGTTTGGCCAGTGCTTCTGTATGGCACAGAAATCTTGGCAGTTGAGGAAGCTTCGGATAACAAGATGAAGTGCATGAGATTGGTGGGAGGATGCAAACTGTGGAACAAATGAAGAAATGAGGACATCGGAGCATATACCAAAGTAACCCAAACTGCTGAGAAGTTCAAGGCGAACGAATCATGGTGGTTTTGTGACATGTGCAGGAAAGCAGATGATGATGATTTGATAGAGATAGGAAGAAGGCAAGATTAAACAAGGATGTCCATCCAAGAGATGGATAGATTGCATGAGAGAAGGTCTGCGACAGATGTGACTCTGTTGAAGGTAGGAGAGTGGCACTTAACCAAGATAGTTGGCAGAAGTTGACTTGACGCCCTTTGACTCAATGTAAAAAAGTGGGGAAAAGGGGAATAATGATGATGATAACTGGATTTTTGTGTTTTTAAAGCATTTATGTAAGACTTTGCCTGACTGTTGTTTTATCTGAAGAAGTTTGTATTGCATTAGATGGAAGTACTTGTTGAAGTTTATCATGTTTCTTTTTAAGAGTTTTTTTTAGCTATTTAGTTTTGGCCACTTAGTTATGCTGCTTTTTAGGCACTCAGAAACATAAATATCTAAATAGTAAGAAGAATTTTCTGAAATAAAATGTTTTAGGTATAGTTTGGTGACATAAAGTATACCTGGAATCTGATGGGCAGTCCATGCTTGGACATCTGTAGTTTTTTCTTAATATACCTTATGTTAAATTAAAAAGAGAGCTAGCTTGTCCTGGGGTGGGATGGATATTTCCGTGGATTACGGATCAGATCAGTTGTATTCAATTACATAGCTTCAGCCATCTGTTTCAGGATGACAAGAAGTACATTTTAGGATCCCTATTGGATCTACATTTATCTTCTGGGTGTAGCAACTGACACTACATGACATTTGCAAATCTTGGGATTGCAACATCTGTCTATTGCATGATTTATTTTTGTCAGTATAAGAGCTGGGCTGAGAGTATCGCAAAGCTGTTTGGCATCTACTTCTCAGAAGTACAGGCCAACATAGGAGGACTTTGGCTGACAAAGTTTGCAGACGACTGCAAACTGGGCGCCATAGTGGAAAGTGCATCAGACACGGATATCCTTCAGAAGGGACTCACGGAAACAGATAGCTGGTGCCAGAGCCATGGCCTGAAGTTAAACGCCAAAAAATGTATAGTCATACCCTTCGGGAAAAACAAGGTAACCCCAAGCTACCATATAGGTGGCAATCCACTAAGCACAGAAGAGGTTATCAGGGACCTGGGGACCCAGGTTGACAGTGGCCTTTCTTTTGACACTCACATTGCTAAAGTGGTTAGAAAGACCTTCTACATTGCCCACCTGATCATGAAGGGATTCACATCCAGATCTAGTGAGGTCATTGTTCCGCTGTACTTTTCACTTATCAGACCAATGATCGAGTACAATGCCCCATTCGGGATGTATCTCACCCGACATCTGCAGCAATTGGAGAGACCCCAAAAGTTCCTCACTAAAAGGATAAAGGGACTCCAAAATCTGTCATATGCTGCCAGATTGAAGAAACTCCAGCTCTATTCAGTCGCATACCGTCTGCTCAGAGGTGACATGTGCCTGACATACAAGGCCATGTCCAACCCGGAATTAATGGACATGCTCCACCTCAAAAATCCAAATCCACCAAAACCACTAGAGCAAGCGACTTAAACCTTAGCACGGATATAAATAGGACGTGCTGGAGGGATAGATTTATCACTCAGAGACTCCCTATGCTGTGGAATAAAATCCCGGTCCATGTGAGGCAGAGCACCTCGCTGACTCTGTTCAAGAGAAATCTAGACCTGTGGATGGGAGATTGTAGGTTTACCCCGGGAATCATCTCTGTGTCACTGCTGGACAGAGGCACAACAAACTAATGGGCACAGTATTTTTTCATATAAGGGGTGGCGTAAGCCACAAAAATTTGGGCTAGGCTTATAAATGCCTTAGGGCAGATAGCCTAGTATAAACCTATGAACCTATGAACCTATGTTACATAAGTATTTCACAGTGATGCAGAGATAAAGCAAGTCAGAAGGCAACAGGACAGCAATGCGGAAAGGGCATAGAATAAGTGAAGAAGCCATTTAAATGGGCTGAAGAAGGAGATGATAGAATATTTAAGTCAGATTGATTCAGCGGTAAGGAGGCCAAGGAGTGGATTGTTGGGAAGAACCGTGGATGTCACTGACCTGTCAACAAGCAGTCTGTGTCTATAAATTTCACCTTATAGATGACCAGACCATAACAACTTTGAGACTGATGTAAACACACTAATGGGAAGTATAACCCAAGGACCTGCTCCATATTAATTCAAAAAATGGCCTGCTCCATTGTAATACAAACAAAAAATCTTGCCTTTTAAGGCCTGATTACATGGAAAGGTTAAACACCTAATATCCATTTCCCTAGCTCGCCTCTGGAACTTCCTGCCACCTCTTACTCATACTACAGACAACCACTCTACCTTTAAGACCCTGCTGCATTCTCATCTCAAAACCCTCTGGGAATGTTCCTGCTCTCATCCCACGCCTCGCCTCTTCTTCCCCATTTCTCACACTCCTTTACTTCTCTCTTCTCTTCATCGTACTGAGCTTCGCTGACTACTACCATCTTCATTTTTCTCATTTACTTCTACTCTTGCTCTACTTTTTTTGTTCTTATTGTCCCACCCTTCTTACATTCAACAATTAATCACCTCATATCCCCCTGTTCTATTTAACTCTGCTAAGATTTCATGTAAAACTGTAATGTCAACCCCGTGTTATTTCACACTGTAATAAATCTAACAGGATATGCACCAATGGATTTTTCTTATTTTAATTGACGTATGTGTTTGCATGGGTGCCAGAACTATAGAGCCAGGAAGAGCAGGACCCCCCCCCCCCACTTTTATAGCTACAAGACCTTTCGGGAAAAATTAATGAAGTGGAGTTTTCACTCTAACATGGATTTGCACGGGGAAGTTAAACTAACTGTTCTTGTGTTCTTATTGCTCTGTGTTACAGGAGTTATGCTGCTGCTGTTCCATTGGTGCTGCCAGAGCCAGAGTCATGCTGGTAAGGAGAGTTTTGTTCTTTTATTTGCAGGAGTTATGCTGCTCGTGTGTGTGTGTAAGTGTGTAAAATGCACCAGTTAGGTATAATGGTGGTTAGTGTTACTCAGGCTCAAATAAGAGCCTGAATTCTCTACCCATACCACCACTTGTGATTCAGGGAGTTGAGTCCATAGGTCTCCACTGTCCATATTTTCACAGAATATTTGGCTCATACTTTTGGTCTGTTTCTCTTAAAATTTGTGTTTTTCTGGCAAATCAGTAAGAACTGAATTCACTAAATAATAGCTATAGCTAAACTCACTAAACTAGGTATAAATCCCTATGTCACAAGATGGGATGCCAACTGGCTCACTGACAGAACCCACACTGTAAAAGTTGCAGACTCCAAATCTGACTTCAAACCAGTGACAAGTGGAGTACCACAGGGTTTAGTCCTGGGACCTCTCCTGTTTGGTATCTAATTCTCTGAAGTACAGGCTAACACAGAAGGCCTCTGGCTAACGGAGTTCGCAGATGAGTGCAAACTAGGAGCTATAGTCGAGTCCCCAAATGATGTGGACATCCTACAGAGGGGCCTCACTGAGACAGAAGCCTGGTATCAGAGCCATGGCCTCAAGCTCAATGCCAAAAAGTGCATTCTTATCCCCTTTGGTAAAAACTCTCTACCCATGAACTACCACATAGGCAGCAGTCTTCTTAACACCGAATGTGTGATAGACCTTGGGACCCAGGTAGACAGTAGTCTCTCCTTTGATGATCACATTGCCACAGTAGTCAGGAAATCCTTCTACAGGGCATACCTCAAGACAAAAGGGTTCTCATCCAGGAAAAAAGAGGTCATTGTTCACCTCTACTCGACACTCATTAGACCCATTATAGAGTACAACTCCCCTTTTGGAATGTACCTCACAAGACATCTGCAGCAGGTGGAAAGGCCACAGAAGTACCTCACAAAGAGAATTACTGGCCTCAAACAGATACCCTACACTGATCATCTCAAAAAACTCCAGCTTTACTCTGTAGCATATCACCTACTCCGAGGTGATCTCTGTCTAACATAAAAAAATATGTCAAACCCAGAGCTGTTGGACATGCTACATCTAATGAAATCCCAATCCCTCTGAGCTACACGTTCTAGGGACCTAAACCTTGTCCCCACAATAAACAGGACTTGCTGGAGGGATAGATTCTTGTCCCAGAGACTTCCCATACTCTGTAACAAGCTACCCATCTATGTCAAGCAAAGTTCCTCATTAACACTCTTCAAGAAAAATCTTGATGAGTGAATGGGAAATAGGAAATACTCCCCGGGAATCACTTCTGTGGCTCTGCTCGGCAGGGGCACAGGAAATTAACTTTCTTGGGTTTGCGTAAGCGAGGGAACTTTGTTGGCTAGGCTTACTTAGGCCCTTGGGCCGATAGCCTAGTACCTACCTATGATAGCTCTAAGTTTCAATCTTCCTATCTTTTAGGAAACGCGTGGTAACACAAAACACTTTATTTTAGCAACTTTCTAAGATTATACAACCAATATTTAAAATGTGTCCCTGGTTTTGGGCCTTTGCACCCTCAATTAAATTTTGGCTTTTTCCAGATTTCTTGTGCTGCGAAGTTGAGAGATTTAGTTGATCGTCAAGTGGATTTTACAAGGAGCTGAGAGCTTCAGGGGAAGAGAAGTTTAGTGCTACTTATGCTAAGTTGTTTGCATTGTTAGTAGCACAACAGGTAGAATACTTGCTTTTGATGCAGAAGGCTGTGGGTACTACTCCCACAGTATGTAGATAGATTGCTGATGTGTTGTACTTTAATGGGACTGGAGGCTGCAGTCCTATGAATGTCTTCCTTTGGAGGAGTTACTTGGTAACTATGAACCCATTATCAGTTTGGCATCCATTCCTCATTGCAAAATTGCTAGCTCATCATTTTTTAATGTAGCATAGGCAATTTATTCTTCAAGGGCAACAGGCAATTTATATTTATTTGTAGATGAAACAATGAAAGTTGTTTGCTATCAGCAACCTGTTTATTAGTTACAGATCCCTTTAATGTGGCATTTAGATGACATCTATCTGCAGAGATTTTTCTTATTTACTGATATTGGTGGATTGCAATGACAGAAGTTTGAGTGGCCTTCTTTTATGGTTGAAATTTTCTAAATGTGTAGTTTCCTCATTATTGGCTCTTACATTTTGTTTCATTGCTTACTTGAAGACTGTTACAAACTACAAATTTAAAACACATTCTAACAAGTGGTGCTGTATTATACAAGGAATATAATTTAGTACAACCAGGTTAATACAATCAGGAAGGTGAATCAAAGAACATATACACATATGCTTGCTCACAGGATGCAGGAGATCAAAATAGGGGAAGAGACCAGTCACCAGTTGTGTCCTCCTGGGGTCGGTGCTGAGAGTTTTTCTGTTTGGCATATACATCTCAAAGGTAAAATGAACTACCAAAGGGCTTTGGCTGACTAAGTTTGAAATGACTGCAAGATAGGAGCAGTTATTGAATCCCCAAATGACTTGGCCATCATGCAGGAAGGTTTGTCCCAAACAATAACTGGTGCCAGAATCATGAACTGAAACTAAACTCCGAGAAATTAATTATCGTAACCTTTGGGAAATCATCTACTCCAAGGAACTGCCAAATTGACAATGCCCCCTGAGAAATGACCCAGTTGTTTTGCATTTGGGAACTTGTGTGTACAGTGACCTAACTTTTGACCAACATGTGCCCAGAATCATAAGAAAGTCTTTTTATATTGCACAGCTTATAAACAAATTGATTGTGACTAGATCTAGAGATGTTATTGTCCCCCTTTACAAAGCCCTCATTAGGGTAATTATTTTGTATAATGCCCCCTTTGGCATGTATTTATCCAGACCCATGCAACAATTGAAATACCCACAGAGATACCTTACTAAAAAGATACAAGTCCTAAACAGTAGGTCTTGCATGGACCACCTCAAAGATTTATCACTATACGCAGTATCCTACACTGTACTCGGTATCCTACACTATATGTAGGTGTATCCTACACTATACTCAGTATCCTACACTATACTCAGTATCCTACAGAGTGCTTAGAGGTGACATGTCTGGCTGACAAGGCATCCTCTGACCTAATACAGATGGACCTACTGAACATCAGCAAGTCAAATGGCATCAGAAATACTCAGTCCCGGTATCTAAACTGAATGTTGTGGAGAGATGGATATATATATATATCCAGAACAGACTATCCATTCAAATAAAACAAAGCTCATCCCTGTGCATATTCAAATGCAACTTGGATCTAAGGATGGGTAATAGAAAATGTACTCCAGGATTACCCCTTGTGCCACTAATGGATAGAGGCAGTTCTTAAATGCTGTATCCCTTATATGGGTCCCTTCAAATTATCTATAGTATGATCACAGTTATTCTCACTAGCGCTAATATACAATAATCAACCATGGGATAGGTAAGACCAATCAGGAAATGTTAATTCAAGCACCAAAATGTAAATTAGCTAAGCTTAACATGTCCTCCAAGTGAACCTATGTTGTGGTAGTAAATAGTTTTTAAAAGTTGCCCTTTTTAGATCACAAAGTGCTCCTGTCAACCCCCCCCAGTTTTCAATAGCTTCCAGCGCACACGTGTTTGTGTGTGTGTGTGTGTGTAATTTTACCTTTTGCTTTTCTGACTGTTTTTTGTCATGTTGTGTAATACCATCGTTCTTCAGTAGTATTACATAAATGTAAATGCATTGTCTTCATATTATAGTGTTGCTCATGGAGCTTTTCTCCCTGGGACTCTATTGAAAATGGGCTCTTCTTGGCCCAATGGACTATCCCAGTAAACAAACTGTAAAACAAAAATAAATAAAATCACTTACCACGACCGGCAAAGCACTGAAAACAAAATTAAATAACAGAAAACTCGTGCCTTAAAAACTCCAAAAGACCACTCAAGGCAAAATAAATTTTGTGCTTTCATTTATTTAGTATATGAACTTCTTCAGAACAGATGACACAATAAACATAGTGATCAATTATGTAAGGAAAGCTGCTATCCAAAAGACCAATAAAAATAAGTATTAATGGAATTGTTAAATAATAACCAATAAAAACAAGAATATTTAAATATAGGGTGATCCCTAATAAATCCATTTTTCAGCAAAAAAAAAATATTAATGATCACATTAAGCCCTGGAGCACAACCGACCCTTAAAGCAACCTGCCATTTAAACTCCTTTGTTTCTAAAACAGTATTAAAACTATCAAAAAATAATATTTTTTGTAATAGATTTTGTGGATCCTTGTTTATTTATTGATAGCTTTAATATGGTTTTAGAAACAGGAGTTGAAATAGGTTCTTTAAAGAGCCGATTGTGCTCCAGGGCTTAATGGGCTCATAAATCTATTTTTCAGCAAACATTTAATATTAATTTATTAGGGATCAGCCTGTAATGGTTAATGTGTTTACCTTATCGACACAAGGTGTAGGATTTGATTGTCAAATAGGGTAATTGGCTGGGCTTAAAATGGCTTGCAAGGGTAGTTAGCCTAGGTAGTAATCTATGAACCTTTGAATGTTTCTTTGCTAAGGAAATGTAGCCAGCTTCTGTTTATTCTTGCACTTGGGGTCTAGACCCAAGACTGATGAAATTCAAGGATTCTGGTGCCTGAATGGTCCTGACGAAGCTGGAAATACTTATTGCAGGAGATCTGAAATAGGAAGAAGAGAAAAAAATGTGACAAGGGTAATACAGCTCAGGAGGAAAAAAAGTAATGTAAAATAGTCGTGGATTAAGCAGTAAAAGCAATGCTTCAGAACGTTGATAATATAACAGACTGATGGAAGGAAACAGAGGAGTGCACATACATAAATATGTATGTATATATGTATATATGTATGCACACATCGGGGATAAAGGCAGAAGTTTGTAAGAAAGCTGAAACATGACCATACTTATCACCTCTCCAGATTTTTGCAGAATGTCCACATTTTTGAACTTTTCCTCATAACATTTTGGTTTTCTGGCAAATCATTGGCATGTCATTGCTGATTGAAATCAGAAAATAATGACATTTGAGTTTCAAACTTCATGCTCTTCAGAAAATTCATGCTGATGTAAAAGCAATCATTCTATCAACTTTCTAAGTTTATAAGAGCACCCTATTTTGGGCCTTTGTCCCCCATTATATATGGCTTTGTCCAGATTTGTTGCTCTACGAGGTTGAGAGGTAGAGCATGACATTATCAGCTGTGAATCACAACAGAGGACATAATTCAAGAAAATATCAGAACAAGACTAATTTGAGATTAATAAATGCATGGTATGATGAGTAACTACTTGAAACAGAGAGGATGAAAAGATAGAGCTGTATCCTAGGCAACAACAGGCTTACAAAAGCTATGCAGCTGCTGCTTCATCAACAATGTTTTCGGTACAAAAGTGAGAGTTGCAAGATAAGTTCTTTACAGACTGGCCATGGTATCTTAGGTAAGATCTGCAATAGAAAATAAATCATGCTTAGGCAAATGACAGGTTAACTATACTAGTGGATACTCGGGGCAACACCCTGTAATATTATCCATTGTATACATTCACAACCTTTAATAAGATTCTACCTCAGCAGTTCCAAACAAGAAGATTGTTCTCCATCATATTGACACAGTAGTGTTACTTCCCCAAAATCTTTTTATTTTACATTTGTTTACTGGGGTAGTACACTGATGTCAGTGGAGCATATACAGATGCACCCTAACTGAGCATATTACAATGTAAGGAAGATTAAGTTATATACAGTGTAATGCAGAAATACAGAGATAAATATCTGTGCTGATTTTATACATAACAAACTGAAATGCAAGTTAAAAACATGGCAGATACAAGATTGAGTAATACATATGTTGTTATTCTGAATTTTATTTGCATCCATTTTTTTCACAACAGCTTAATTAAACCAGTAAGAGAGTAGGGGAATGAGACGATGGAGAGAAAAAAAGCAGTCAGGAGGTAAGGTTGATTAGGGAATGAATAAAGATGTCAACACAGCTTACATTCATCACATGCTTGTAGTCAATGCAGTCTGATTCAGAGTTCATAGCTTACCTTCTGTAATAGAAAGTGATGACTCAGTTTCTCATACTGTTCCAAGAAGGGATTACTGAGTCTTTCACACTCTTCCATTATCTGTAAATCAGCTATGTGCTCAACGTTAGCACAAAAGTTTCAGGTTTTGGTGTGTTGCAGGCATCAATCCTGGCACCCATACTCTTTAGTGTGTTTATATATATGACATAACACTGAGCAAAAAATAGAGGAATAATTATTTTATGGTAACACCAAGATAGGGGAAAGAATGGTTGATGGGAGAGCCAGCTCAACAAGTGACTATAAAAATCTATAAACATGGTCTTAAAGGTGTCGTTTGAAAATTAAATGCAAGACATGTGATATCTTGGACATGGAAGCAACAACATTGGTACAGAATATAAATTTCGAGAAATACAAAAATAAAGCAACTGAGAATAATCTCCAAGGAACATTTCCAAGAACAGAGCAAAATAAATGAGTGAATGAAAAGACAAACAAATAAGCAGCCATGTCTAACAGGATGCTTGCTTGTATCTCCAGGAGAATAGACACCAGAAATAAGGTGATTTAATGTTAAAATACTTCACAAATAACATGTATTGTGCAAAGAATTTAAACTGATTTCTGTCCAACTTCTGTGCCAAACAACATGCAGTTCTCTGTACCAAGTTCAATAACATTTAAATGTATATACCAGTGCATGATACCCCTTTATTAAGGTTATAAAATCTATTTTTATGAGAGGTAGCATGTATTAGGTTATACTGATCACTTTCAAATTAAGCTCAACAGTACACTACTCACATCATGTGCTGCTTACATCAAATAAGAGCTTTTTTTTACATACATAAAACATATTTTGTCAGTGAAATGTTTTTTGTCCACAGAATATTTTTATGTTCTAGAATGTTCCATATATCTGTGTGGTTTACACAGTGGGTAAACCTAGCTTGAGAATTTAACAGAAGTGAATACTTTGACCTTCATTTCAGAAAACTTCTTGGTGCACAATGACTTCATTTGGAGAGACATTGAGAAATCTCCCCCACTCACTCTCTCTGTCTCTGCAATTCTTGACTATCACAATTATCAACGTCTCTGTTCTCTTGCTAAGGGACTGATTGTGACATTTCTGGTTGCTTACCTTTTCTACATTTCAACTTCAACACATTTGCCTTGAGCAAATGCCTGGGATTTCTTCTTCTTTTCCATGTTCCGGTATATATAACCTTTCTTTAGCTACGTTATCAACTACTGCTGCTTCAAAGTATGCACATTCCAAGGGCTTTCAGATTATCACTTGCTTCTGTCCTGTAAATGTGACTGTCTTCTGTAGTTTCTATCATGGTAGTGTGTTTTTGCTGTTTCTTTCCTAGCACGCCCATTACTTTATGTTGATTTTCAGGCCTCAGCAATATAGCTGAATACATGATACAGTTTTCAAATGTCAACCTTTCAGCATGTGTGCTGATAAGAGGGAGCCCTTTAGTATCATAGTGCAGGTGGTTGAAGTGAATATTTCTCTAATGTGTGCTAACTCTTCCCCTGCCCCAATCCCAAGTGGAAAGGCTGGACTCTGCCCTTCTGAGCTGGGAATTCCTGGTTAAAGGCTTATGGTGCCTGCATATTTGAACTGCTTCTTACTAAAATTGGTACACCTTGTTTGCTGTAGCATAGACTAGATCCAGGCCTGCTGAATCTAGCTTTGTTTGTGTAACTTGAGCACTAATCCAGGCATTCTTTAAAGTACTCAATAGTATTTATTACTGCTTGGTAGTAACTTGATTAAAGTGTAGCTATCATTCTAAGTCTTTTGGATTAAGCACTTGGGCTCAGACCAGTTGTTTTACATTAGGAAGGTTTGTGGCCTGCACTGTGGTGGCAGGACAGGTAGCTTACATCCTTCTAAGTTGGGAACTGCTGATTGAGAGCCCAGTGTCTGTTATTCTTAAAGTGTATTAGTTCTGGTTTAAGCACTTGGGCTTCAGGCCAGTTATTTTACATTAAGAAGGTTCGTGGTCTGCACTCTTGTGGGAGGAGAGGCTGGACTCTGCCCTTCTGAGCTGGGAATTTCTGGTTAAAGGCTTATAGTGCCTGCATATTTGAACTGTTTCTTACTGAAATTGGTACACTTTGTTTGCTGTAGCATAGACTAGACCCAGGCCTGCTGAATCTAGCTTTGTTTGTATGCTTGTTTGCTTGTTATTTCCCTGAAACGCTAATTCCACCTAAAACGTGGCTTTTCAGTGCTGCTGTGGATCCCTAGTGATATCTGCATTGCTTACTGTATTTATTTCCTTGTTTCACTTGAAAGAAAGTTACTGTTTGTCGTTTTTGCATTTGTTACCTGTAACACATTGCATTTAAGTTACCTGGCACTTGCTCACTAAAGCAATTATATAAGTCAGCACTAAAAAATTATAAGCACTACACCCTCACAAACTCCCCTTGAGTACCTTGTTCCCGATTGGCCCTTTTTTTCAATTATAAAGGAATTCCCAATACTATTCTAGCATGTCCAAAGGTCAGTTGTCAATCTCCTCTCCGGTCCAGCTGGTGAATCTGGGAATCTTGAGGCAATGTTACAACTGCCTCATGTACACAGACAACCCTCTCCTCCTCCCAACAAATTCCAACACATGTGAGAGATGCAACCATATAGCCAAACTGGAGGCTAAGCTCTCTCAACTCAGTACTGGCGTAACCAGTCAGGAGGAGAAGGAAACCCCACTCACTACAATTCCAGTCTCACATAGAGCTACCACGACAGCAAACCAAACACATAAACACACAAAAACATACTCAGAGGCTCTAAATAGAAATCTGCCTAAGCAGCAGAGACCTCCAAAGCAAACACCCAAGCAACCGCTACCCCAAAACAAAACACGTGCAACACGTAGCTCACAAAGCCAGTGTGCCGAACAGTCACAGCCCTTAAGGCTAAACAACACACCTGATACACTTGTAATAGGTGACTCTATCATCAGGCACACTGACGTCCCGCTCACCAGGCTGAACAAGGAGAAGGTCACGGTGAGCTGCCTGTCGGGCGCTAGGATCCGCCACATAACACAAGCACTCAGGTCACTCCAAGGCAAGTACAAATATGACTCCGTCATTGTCCATGCTGGTGTGAATGACCTGAGACGTACCTCCCTGGACTACATGAAAAGAGACATAGAGGAGCTCTCTGAGCATATAGCCCAGGCCGGTATGACCCTGACCTTGAGTAGCATCTTACCCTCACCAAGAATGATGCCACAATATGAAGACAAGATGATTAATTTCAACAATTGGCTTAAGTATTGGTGTCATTCAAAAGGGATCCAATGCCTGTCAGCCCGGGATGACATGCTCGACAAGCCACGATGCTTCACTAGGAATGGCTTGCACCTGTCACCCTTGGGCTTTCGGATATTGGCAAAGGCTCTTGCTACCCCCATAGTGCCTTTTTTAGGCAAGGCTCAAAAGACAAACCCACCTCCATAGGTATCACAAGGGATAAGAAACAAAGAGTAATGCTACTCAACGCCAGAAGTCTAAACCTCAAGATGCATGCACTCAAAACTCTCCTTAGCATGGAGAACATTGATATCTGTGCAGTAACAGAAACCTGGTTCAAGGCTCCCGAGAGCACCCCAGCACTACTAGGTTATACCTCATACCATGCTTTTCGGCCCCAAAACTTGGACCAAACCAGAAAAGGAGGGGGAGTATCAATATTCGTCAAAGATACCCACACCTCCAGGTTGGTGGCACAGCACGAAGCATCAGAGACTATCCATGTGCAACTAACAGTGGGTAAAACTGCCTTCCAGTTTATAGCCTGCTACAGACCACCATCCCAAACCCAGAAACCCCACTCGGCCTTCCTGAGAACACTGGAAAATATGAAGGTCTCTCCAAACACCATTATATTGGGCGACTTCAACTACCCAAACATAGACTGGGAGCATTACTCTAGCTCCAACACCCTAGCTCAAAGGTTCCTAGAATTTATAAACTCAAATGCTATGGAACAACTTGTTACCACTCCCACAAGAGGGGAAACATACTGGACCTGATCATCACCAACATGGGGACTCTATGCTCCAGACCAGAAGTGTATCCCTCACTGGTAAGATCAGACCATAAACTAATCTCACTGGATATTCACATCCCGACCCCACCCCCTGCCCAGAAAACCACAGTGAAAAACTTCTCTAAAGCAAATTTCACACTCCTCAAAACTGAGGTGGAATCCTTCAAAACCCCTGGGCCTGTGGAAAATATGACCCAGACCGCAGAATCCTTTATAAACGCATTCTATGAACACCTTCAGGAATGCATGGATCATGCAATCCCAAATAAAACCAAGACCCAATCGTCCAAAGGCAGACGTCCTGTCTGGTGGACCCCAGCCATAAACAAACTATACAATAGAAGGAGGAAGCTACTATATGATAGTGCAAAATCCCAAAAAGGGAAGGCATCTCTGATCAGTGTTAGCAAAAAACTACAGGCACTCATAAAATCGTCTAAGGTCAGCTTCGAGAGAAAAATTGCACAGGACACTAAGGATAATCACAAGGCTTTCTTTAGTTATGTTAGAAACCTGGGTGGGAATTCCCAGATATGCTCAGAATTAGTCCAAAATGACAAAAAATACACCGAACCCACAGACATTGCCAACATCCTAGCTGAGAGGTTCAGCGTAAACTTCTCCCCCCCCCCCCCCCCCAAAGGGCAAATATCTATCCCAGCAGAGTGCTGCCCTCCTGACATCTCAGATGTTCAGGTAAGAGCCGCCCTCTCCAAAGCAAAAAACACAGCATCAATGGGACCAGACGGTGTCCCGGGCTGCGTCCTACATGAACTCCAAGAAGAGCTAAACTCAAACATAAAACTACTGTTCAATCTCAGCCTTACCACAGGATATGTACCCAAAGAGTGGCGTACAGCAACAGTGGTCCCTCTCCACAAAGGTGGTGCCTCAACGGATCCTGGAAACTATCGCCCCATAAGCCTGACTAGCTTGGTCTGCAAAGCTATGGAAAGGATCATCATGGACCTCATAAATAAAGATACTGGGGACTTACAGACACTGGATCCTACCCAGTTCGTCTTTGTTAAGGGCAGATCCTGCCTCTTAAACCTGGTTGATTTCTTTGAAACAGTCACCAAGGCCATTGACGAGGGGAAGGTGGTCCACACAGCCTACCTGGACCCCGCAAAAGCCTTCGATACAATACCCCACTCGGGCATTATAGATAAGCTCACCAGCTTAAATATAAACCCCTATGTCACTTGATGGGTTGCAAACTGGCTCAAGGACAGAACCCACATGGTTAGAATTGCTGGAGCCATGTCAGACTCCAAACCAGTTACAACTGGCGTCCCACAAGGCTCAGTCCTGGGACCTCCCTTGTTCGGTATATATTTCTCGGAGGTACAGGCCAACACGGAAGGACTGTGGCTGACCAAGTTCGCAGATGACTGCAAACTGGGCGCCATAATTGACTCTCCAACCGACACAAGCATCCTCCAAAAGGGCCTCATAAAACAGACAACTGGTGCCAGAGCCATGGCCTCAAGCTAAACGCCAAAAAGTGTATAGTCATCCCCTTTGGCAAAAACAAAGTGCCTACAAATTACCACATAGGTGGTAATCCATTAAGTACGGAAGAAGTAATTAGGGACCTGGGGACCCAAGTTGATAGCAATCTCTCATTTGACAATCATGTGGCCAAAGTGGTCAGAAAAACATTTTATATAGCCCACCTAATCATGAAGGGATTCACATCTAGATCAGGGGAGGTCATCGTGCCTCTTTACTCATCCCTCATCAGGCCCATAATTGAGTACAATGCCCCTTTTGGGATGTACCTTACCAGACACCTGCAGCAACTGGAAAGACCCCAAAAGTACCTCACCAAGAGGATCAAAGGGCTCAAACAGATGCCATATGCTGCCCGGTTAAAGAAACTCCAGCTCTACTCAGTGGCATACCGCCTGCTCAGAGGCGATCTGTGCCTGACATATAAAGCCATGTCCAATCCAGAATTAATGGACATGCTGCACCTCAGAAAATCCAAATCCCATCGAGCTACGCGCTCGAGAGACTTGAACCTCAGCACTGAAATAAATAGGACATGCTGGAGGGACAGATTCATAACCCAGAGGCTCCCTTCACTCTGGAATAAAATCCCAGTCCAGGTTAGGCAGAGTCCCTCATTGACTCTCTTCAAGAGGAATCTTGATGAGTGAATGGGGGATCGTAGGTTTATCCCGAGTATCACTTCTGTGTCACTGTTAGACAGAGGCACAGTATACTAACCTCGAAAAAGGGCATAGCAAAATTAATTTAAAATGGGTGGCGAAAGCCAAACACACTCTGGCTAGGCTTATACGTGTACACCTTGTCTAAGAAATTTCATAAGATACTCGGACACCTTTTACATACACCAGCACACATACACAGCACTAAACCTCTCCCTTTTCGATCCCTATCTCTAACCCTAACCTACAAACACTTGTACACAGACTTCACTTGTAATGCTGAAACTTTCAGTATATGTGAAAGTTTTGACAGTTATACTGAAACCCACACTTACCATAACCACAAGCACTCGACTGTCCTTCTTTTGACTCCTCCAACACTTGATAAAGAGCAGATTCAGTCTATTTCCACAGCAGTTCAGTCTTAACTGACTTTATGATGAAGTGAAAAATACCATTAAACCATTAATTTTTGTTTTTCTTCAGGGCTGTAGCCAGACCTATGTCATGTATGCCACAGTATGCATACTATGTAAATCCAAATGACATACTGACTCATGATAACCTTTTATTTGAGAAAAAGCTTTTAAACTAAACAAGAAAAACAGATTGATGGCTTTAAGCTACTTAATCATGGTACTGAATGGCAAAAAAATCAATGTCCTATTACATTGAAGTTGTTGAGCTGTGTATGGTCTGCAGTAAATACAATTGTGTTCGAGAGAGCTACAGTCTGGAAGTTGATGCATAGCTCCAAAAATCTTGGCAAAGCTCCTGTTTTAGTTCAATACTATTCATATTCTTCTGAACACTATTTTTTGAATTCATACATTTTAGAAAAATGCTGTTTTCTGCCACATATTCTGCAAGAGGTTTTTAAATGCCGTACAATTCTTGTCATCATTACAGCAATGCCTACTCCTTAATTAAAATTATTCAGTCAGTGTGTCTGCCATCTTGTATTGCTGCATGGCTCTCTTTTTCATATCCATTGGTTTTGCAGCACATCTTCATACGTTTAAAGAATTAATAACTTTAACTGTCTTCTAGTAATTTCATTTGCTTTGCACACATTTTTGATAAGGTCAGTTTTTTGTCAGTACTGTGCTCCTTGTTTCATCATTTCTTATACCACAACTCATTGTTTCTGTTAAATTAAGCATCATATAGCTCAAATAATTCATGTTTTTTTGCTCTCTTCTTCAGTTATGTAACATGCATCCATATTTTATGAAACGCCTTGTGTAATAAATAGGAATTTCTTTATTTGTTGACTGCGAAACCTGAATTTCCCCTAAATGTTACTATTTTGCATTTCCTGTCATCAAGAAAAGTAAAATTGTTAAAAGCCTCAATGGATTCTTTCTAACAACATGCAGGATTGCAGCACAGTGCATTTTACCTCTCTACCTCCATTGTGAATTAGATGTAAGAACTGGATCTGAGGAACTCTAGAAAGAGGAATGAATATTATTCCAACAAAACCAAACCTATAAAAAGAATGATCTGAAGTCACTCTATCTTTTAAAGGAGCAGTGTTTGGAACTGGATTTATCTTGTTGTTAGAAATATTTTAGCTGAAGGATTTGCTCCAAATGCTTGGATTCTAAACAGTCGTGTGCTTGAATTTTGGTTTCTCCTGCTGCATCTGTGTACCGCCAGGTTCGAATGGAGATACTGGAGTCCGCACCCATTGGTGACCTTTTATTGTCTTAGCTACAAATAATTATCTAGCACAGAAAAAAAAGCAATTTAAATGTATCAAAGAGATTTTGTAGAGGGGCTTACACATGCACATTTCCAGATTTAACTACTTACTCTTTAGTACCCATGAACTAAATACTGAAGACAAGATTGAAAACCAAAATTGAGTTTGTGTCTGAATATGGCAGCCTGAGCCCTGTCCTCCTCACCTAATCACTGATCAGTGCTGCCACAATTCTCATTACAGCACTGTGTATTCCATGCCACAGTCGAAATTTGCTTTCCTTCTGTCCCACTGTACACAGTCACGGATTTTGCCTCAGTACTTGCCTATTGTTGCAAAACTGTGGATCTGTGTGCAGGCTAAGTAAATTTGCCAACATGATGAACACTTGTCAAATGCAATCATATAGGTTGGTACTAGGCTATCGGCCCTAGGGCCTATACAAGCCTGACCATAACAATTCCATGGATATTTCTTCTTGCAATATTTATTTCCCTTGACCCTTGTCTAGCAGGGTGACTTGACGTGATACCCGAGGTGAATTTCCTACCTCCCATCCAATTGTCAAGGTTCCTTTTGAAGAGGGCCAAGGAGGCACTCTGATTGACATGTATGGGCAGTCTATTCCAGAGTATGGGGAGTCTCTGGGTCAGGAACCTATCCCTCCAGCGTGTTTTGTTCATTGTGTTGACAAGGTTTAGATCCCTGGAGAGTGTGGCTCTGAGGGATTGGGATTTGTTTAAGTGGAGCATGTCCAACAGCTCAGGGTTTGACATGGCCTTGTATGTTAAGCAGAGATCACCTCTGAGTAGACGATATGCCACAGAGTATAGCTGGATGTAGGAGCCTGAGAGAACAGGCCTGACAAGCATACACTGTCTTAGGAGTGCAGTTGCACATTCCAGGAGAAAAATGTGTGAAGGCATGCATATTTCCAGTCAATGGTAGCAGTAGTGTAGTGCTGTAGGGAATAGGAGCTCCAGGAACAGATGTAGAAACTCTGACTGACCTACAGACTGATTCGTTCCCTACCATTTGTCTGTTTCCTTAAAAAGAGGGATGACTTTGGAGAGTTTTCCCCAGGGAATGAACTGACCATAAGGCTGTCATCTTAGTAGAGAATGGGCCCTACCACAGCCCTCATGTTGTCAGCAGCGAGGAGCTTACACAGTCATGAAACCAATGAGTCGTAGGACTCGCTCTTCCTGGTGCTCTCTTCTGTGGTAGGGACTAGTGAGCCCCTGTCAACCTGTCAGAATCTCCCAGAAGAAAAGAAAGGGTCATTTGTGTGAAGGTAGAGAAGTCATTGTGTAAATCAAAAGGGGTTTGGAGGAAAGAAAATAATTCCGGGGGGGGGGGGTGTAGGTGAACCATGTTTCCACTGTGAATTACACTTCTGTATTTCCAAACACAGAAACTCTTGATAATGTGTTTATTCTGTAAACACATTTATTGTGGTTTGGCAGATACTTCACTACACTCTGATACTGTTTCCTATCCGGAGGCATAGCAAATAGAGAGGTATAAGATGTGGTCTAACCCTTAAGATGTTTATATTCCAAATGATTTCATTAGAACTTGTGTTTATTACATGGCATTCAAATAACTGTAGCTACCTCACTGGCACTTTTTGTAGGTAATTCTTCCCTTGTCTGTATTACTAGTATTTCTACAGCTGCTGCACTGCATTAAGTTTGTGGGTACATACAAGGCAAAGGACATGAAATTGACAGAGTCTGGAAGAAGTCAGCAGGATGGCAAAAAAGGATATAGTGAGGAATGCATAAACAGAGACTAGGTAAGCTAGAACATATGTCAAGGATTAAGTAAGGAATCCATCCATCCATCCATCCTCAACCCAATTTGCACATGGCGTTAGGGTGTCACTTCAGCAGTAACTATCATCTCGAGCCAAGGTTTACACCGCTGGGTGGCTAGCCCTACCGTGGAATAAAGTAAGGAAGAGGAGGTACAATTTGATTTGGCTCCACAAAATTCTTCTGAAATGGGTGGTAAAAATGCAAATCATTGGAAACATTCAGAAGATGAAGTAAACAGCACATGGGGGAAGAGCATCTGAGGGATGCTAGATGAAACAAACAATATACTGGCTGTACCCAATGTCTTCATTTTTCTGCTGGAATTTTGACTTGGAGGAAACATATTTCATCAAATCTGATTTGAGAAAACACGACTCATAATTCAGATGTTGTAAAATAAGTAATTTTCCCTGTGATGTAGTAATCTTAGACTTGACTGTATTGGAGGCAGAGCTACATGGGGTTGCCACTACATGCAGTGTATTGGGGAGGATAATAAAACACTTTTTCTGTAATTATGGTTCTTTCTGGTCAAGTGCTATTTTGACAATTTTTTCACTTAAACGGTTTAGCTTTTCAATTTTCACTCTCTTCACATTAATCTATGCATATATGCTTCTCAGGCTGTGGATGGTAATTCATTACTGAAACTAAGCAGAAATGCCTTAAGATTCCAAGAGCAGGATAAGTTATTTCTTACACTTATTTCATTGAATTGCACTTCTGTAATGCTTATAATTGTGCTATACAGTTAATCTACTACATGTGCACTGTTATAAAGCGTTATAAAGCTTTTTTTTACTGCTTCACTGCATTTATGTACTGTTTTATACTGTTTTAACTGTATTTTTCATGGCTAGATACTGTTTCATTACTCTAATTGCATGTTTACTGAATTACTACTGAGTTGCATTTTCTGTTTGTGAGTGTTCTATCCTTGCTTTTTTGTGCATTTCTGATTTTTTGAGGTTTCTGTATTATAGTCTAGTCTGTTTGCATTTAAAAACATTCTCTAGAGTCTGCTTGCTCCTTGATCTGTTTAAAACTTTCATTTAGTGGCTACAGCTAGTAGCTGTAATAATTTCCCACCCCCTTCCTATTGTTGTGGTGTTCTTATACTTGGTGGCTGCAGTTGCCCACCCATACTGTATATTTGATCTGTGACACTCCTCCCAGTCTAGTGTCATTAGTTCATTCAATCTAATAGAGAACATTTGTGAAGGCCAACCCACTCAGATTCTTAACCTTGAATTAACTTCTGTTCCAGCTTTCTCCATTTCCACTTTACTGGAAAAAATCTATGTTTGTTTCCCCCCTTTCCTGTAACAAATCTAGTCCAGATACAGATTTGCTGTATCCAAGACTGTTTGTAAGCTCCTGAGCTCCCCACTCCTCGCTTAACTAGGGTTAAGCTATTCCTTGTGCCATAAAGTTCCCTTGCAACTAGCCAGCTTTTTAGTTTTAGCACTCAAATCTGTTTTTTGAGCTCAGCACTTGGTCAGAACTTATTGTAAGCTGATTCATAGCATTTATAAGTGTTTGCTGTACCTGTTTCTGCCTGTTTTGTGAAAAAAAAGAAAAAAAAAGAAAAAAATATCTCTTGATTTTCCTGCTTTACTAGTTTAGTCCAGTTTCAGAGTTGCTGATTCCTGGGCTTTGGTTGTAGTTCCTGTGTACTGTTTCCTTGCCTTATTTGGGGGAAGGGAAGCTACCTTGCTTACCAGTGGGAGTGGGAAGCATTGAGCTGCCTTTTGTCCAGTTTTGTGAGGTTTCAGCCAGTAACTAGTAGTTTATTGGTCGTTTTGGGCCAGTTTCTAGCTTTTTCCAGCCCCCTGGTATAAAACTTTCAGCTTGTACCTACTCAGCACAGACTCCACGTGGGCCAGCAGAGTAATCCAGGCTGCAGAGAGCTGAATAAGCGACTTTTCTTGATACTAAGTATATTTTTGTTGCTTTCCACATCTGAATACCTAGCAACTGTATTTTGCCTGCCTTTCTGTTACATTGAAGCTGGTTTTACTGCATTTAACTTAATATTGCACTTGGAATCCTTGTTTGTTACTATTTGACTGTATTTGTAGCAAATTCTTCTGTGTAAGCTGTAGTAGCTGATTCATAGCATTTATAAGTGTTTGCTGTACCTGTTTCTGCCTGTTTTGTGAAAAAAAAGAAAAAATATCTCTTGTTTTTCCTGCTTTACTAGTTTAGTCCAGTTTCAGAGTTGCTCATTCCTGGGCTTTGGTTGTAGTTCCTGTGTACTGTTTCCTTGCCTTATTTGGGGGAAGGGAAGCTACCTTGCTTACCAGTGGGAGTGGGAAGCATTGAGCTGCCTTTTGTCCAGTTTTGTGAGGTTTCAGCCAGTAACTAGTAGTTTATTGGTCGTTTTGGGCCAGTTTCTAGCTTTTTCCAGCCCCCTGGTATAAAACGTGCGTTAGCGCGATTTAGAGCGGAGCTGCCACTGTTGCACACTAGGGCAGTGCCGGTTAAGCAGGTTTAAACTATTCGGGCTACCTAAAGTCCACTCTTCAAATTTTCCCTTTAAACTACCTTCCTCGAACTATACTACTGATCAAATCAGCATATCCTATAACTAAAAAGATCATCTCTACTTGACTCCAAGTAGACTATTCTCTATCTATTAAACCTAGCACTTGCTCCTACAGTACTTATTACCTTGATACGGCACTCTTGTCATAGATAGTACCCCAAAAAGGCAACCGCCCATTTCTCGGTCACCCACGTCCCCCGGAATCTTTTTAAAGTTTTTCGTCTACCCTTCTAGCATGTCGAGGGATCAGTTGCTAGTGTCCTCTCCTGCTCAGCTGGTGAACCTGGGAATATTGAGGCAATGTTTCAATTGCCTCATGTACACAGACAACCCTCTCCTCCTCCCACAAAACACAAATACATGCGAGAGATGCAACTATACGGCCAAACTGGAGGCTGAGCTCTCTCAACATAGGACTGGCAAGACCAGTCAGGAGGAGAAGGTTACCACACACACTATAGACCCAGTCTCACATAGTACCATTACAACCTCAAATCATACACATAAACACACAAAGACATACTCGGAGGCTCTGATCAAAATCTACCAAAACAGCAGAGGCCACCAAAGCAGACACCCAAACAACCACCACCTCAGAACACAACACCCGCAACACATAGACCTCACAGTCAGAGTGTCAAACAGTCACAGCCCTTAAGGCCAAACACAATGCCAGACACACTAGTCATTGGTGACTCCATAGTCAGACACACTGATGTCCCGCTCACCAGACTGAGTAAGGAGAAGGTCACAGTAAGCTGCCTGTCGGGCGCTAGAATCCGCCACATAACGCAAGCACTCAGGTCTCTCAACAGCAGGTACAAATATGACTCAGTCATTGTCCACGCTGGTGTAAACGACCTGAGACGCACCTCCTTGGACTACATGAAAAGAGACATTGAGGAGCTCTCTGATTATGTAGCCCAGGCAGGTATGACCCTGACCTTGAGCAGTATCCTACCTTCACCAAGAATGATGCCACAATACAGAGATAAGATGATCAGCTTTAACAATTGGCTTAAACACTGGTGTCATTCAAAGGGGATCCAGTATCTGTCTGCCTGGGATGACATGCTGGACAAGCCACGCTGTTTCAAGGGACGGCTTGCACCTGTCACCCTGGGATTCAGGATATTGGCAAAGGCTCTTGCCACCCCATAGTGCCTTTTTAGGCAAGGCTCAAATTCTAAACCTACCACCCTAAAACACAAAAAGGAAAAAACTAAGGGTAATGCTGCTCAATGCCAGAAGTCTAAATCTCAAAATGCACGCACTCGAGGCCCTTCTCAGTATGGAGAACATCGATGTCTGTGCTGTGACAGAAACCTGGTTCAAGGCTCCTGAGAGCACCCCAGCTATCAGGTTTTACCTCATATCATGCGTTCCGGCCCCAAAATCCGGACAATACCAAGAAAGGAGGGGGGGGTATCCATATTCATCAAGGACACCCACACCTCAAGACTGGTGGCAACGCACGATGCATCGGAGACCATCCAGGTGCAATTAACCATAGGCAAGACTGCTCTGCAAATTGTAGCATGTTACAGGCCACCCTCACAAACTCAGGAAACTCACATGGCCTTCCTGAAAACACTAGAGGATAAATGTATCACCAAACACCATCATACTAGGTGACTTCAATTACCCTAATATAGACTGGGAACACTACTCAAGCCCAAACACCCTAGCCCAAAAGTTCCTGGAATTCATAAACTCAAATGCCATGGAACAACTAGTCACCATCCCCACAAGAGGAGATAACATACTTGATCTCATCATCACGAACATGGGAGCACAATGTTCAACACGGACGTATACCCCTCACTGGTGAGATCAGATCACAAACTAATCTCGCTGGAGGTCCTCATCCCACCCCACCTGAAATAAAAAGAACACAGTAAAGAACTTCTCAAAAGCCGACTTCACACTTCTAAAGACTAGTGTGGTCTTCTTTCAGGCCCCGAGCCGGAAAACAATACTCAAGCCGCTGAATCACTTACAAACGCCTTCTACCAGCACCTGCAGGACTGCATGGATAAGGCAATCCCAAGCAAAACAAAGACTCTTTGTACCAAAGGCAAGCGTCCAGTCTGGTGGACCCCAGCCATAAACAAACTCTACAACCAAAGGAGGAAGCTACTACAAGATAGAGCAAAATCCTTAAAAGGTAAGACACCCTTGATCACTATAAGTAAAAAACTAAGAGCTCTCATAAAATCATCCAAAGCAAATTTGAGAGAAAAATAGCTAAAGACTCAAAGACAATCATAAGGCCTTCTTTAGCTATGTTAGAAACCTAGGAGGAAACTCCCAGATATGCTCAGAACTAGTTCAAAATGATGTGAAGATTACTGATCCTACAGACATTGCCAACATACTGGCTGACAGGTTCAGTGCAAACTTCTCCCCTCCCCAAAAAGGAGAGATATCTATACCAAATGAGTGCAGCCCCAAACATCTCCAACGCCCAAGTGAGAACTGCTCTCTCCAAAGCAAAAAACACAGCATCCATGGGACCCGATGGTGTCCCCGGCTGTGTGCTCCACAAACTCAATGAGGAATTAAACCCACAGCTACGACAGCTGTTTAATCAAAGTCTTACCTCTGGATACGTACCCAGGAGTGGCGCACTGCAACTGTGGTCCCACTTCACAAAGCCGGTGCCTCCACAGACCCTGGAAATTACCGCCCCATTAGCTTGACAAGCCTTATCTGCAAAGCCATGGAGAGGATCATAATGGACCTCATAAATAAAGACATAGGGAATTTGCAGACTTTGGATCCAACCCAGTTTGGCTTTGTCAAAGGCAGATCATGCCTTTTAAACTTGGTTGACTTTTGAAACAGTCACCAAAGCCATTGATGAGGAAAGGCAGTCCATACAGCCTACCTCGATCTGGCTAAGGCCTTCGATACAATACCCCACTCGGGTATCATTGAAAAACTCATCAGCTTAAATGTTAACCCATACATCACAAGATGGGTTGCAAACTGGCTGAGTGACAGAACCCACAGGGTCAGAGTTGCTGGCGCCATGTCAGACTCAAAGCCTGTCACAAATGGTGTCCCACAGGGCTCAGTCCTGGGCCCACTCTTGTTTGGCATCTACTTTTCCAAGTACAAGCAAGCGCAGGAGGGTTATGGCTGACAAAGTTTGCAGATGACTGCAAACTGGGCCATAGTAGAAAACACATCTGACACAGATATCCTTCAGAAGGGTCTCACAGAAACGGATAACTGGTGCCAGAGCCACGGCCTAAAGTTAAATGCCAAAAAATGCATAATCATACCCTTCGGGAAAAACAAGGTTACCCCTAGCTACCAAATAGGTGGCAATCCACTGAGCACAGAAGAAGTTATCAGGGACCTGGGGACCCAGGTTGATAGTAGTCTGTCATTCGACACCCATGTAGCTAAAGTAGTTAGGAAGTCCTTCTACATTGCCCACCTTATCATGAAGGGATTCTCATCTAGATCAAGGGAGGTCATAGTCTCCCTTTACTCATCACTCATCAGACCAATGATTGAGTACAATGCCCCATTCGAATGTATCTGACCCGACACTTGCCGCAGGTGGAGAGGACACAACAGTTCCTCACCAAAACGATAAAGGGTCTCAAAAATCTGTCCCATGCTGCCCAACTGAAAGAACTCCAGCTCTATTCAGTCGCACCGCTTGCTCAGAGGTGACCTTTGCCTAACATACAAGGCCATGTCAAACCCAGATTTGATGAATATGCTTCACCTCAAAAAATCTAGATCCATCAGAGCCACAAGGGCGGAGACTTAAACCTCGACACGGCTATTAATAGGACGTGCTGGAGGGATAGATTCATCACCCAAAGACTCCCTATGCTGTGGAACAAAATCCCGGTACATGTGAGGCAGAGCACCTCGCTGGCCTTGTTCAAGAGAAATCTTGACCAATGGATGGGAGATCGCAGATATACCCCAGGAATTACCTCAGTGTCACTGCTCGACAGAGGCACAGCAAAATAATGGGTATAGTTCCCCATACTAAAGGGGTGGCGTAAGCCACAAAACGATGGGCTAGGCTTATAAATGCCCTCGGGCAGATAGCCTAGTATGAACCTATGAACCTATGAACCTATAAATAAGCTACAGAATTACTACAAAACTCAACTTTCCTCACTTGTCTAGAGGAAAACAGTTTTTAGTACTTAATAAATAAATAAGCCCCTATCCAGGCATGTCTAAGGGTCAGCTCCCGGTGTTTTCTCCTGTCTACCTGATGAATCTGGGCATCTTAGGGCAATGCAGCAATTGCATCATGTACACAGACAACCCTCTCCTCCTACCACCCAACACTACAACCTGTGAGAGATGCACTTATATAGCCAGACTGGAAGCAAAGCTCTCTTCACCGAAGACTGGATTAGACAGTCAAGAGGAGAAGGTAAACATTTGCACCACACCACACTCATCACATAGTCCCTCAAAATCTACACCACCAAAACCCACACATAGAAGCACAAAACAGATGCCTACATTCACAGAGGCTCTCAATAAAAATCTGCCTAAACAACCGAGACCTCCAAAGCAGAAATGCAAGCAATCTCCACCCCCCCAGCACAGCCCAAATGACACATAGCCCACAAACTCAGTGTGTCACTCAACTACAGCCCATAACGCATTACGTACCCAGAACTCTAGTCATAGGTGACTCTATAGTCAGGCACACTGATGTTCTACTCACCAGGCTAAACAAGGAGAAAGTTACTGTCAACTGCCTGTGGGGTGCCAGGATCCGCCACATAATGCACGCACTCAGGTCACTCCACAACATGTACAGATATGACTTTGTCATTGTCCAAATTGGTGTGAATGACCTGATACCTACCTCCCTGGACTTCATGAAAAGAGACATGGAGGAGCTCTCTGATCTTGTAGCCCAGGCAGGTATGACCCTAGCCCTGAGTGGTATCCTGCCATCACCCAGAATGATATCACAGTACAAGGACAGAATTATTGACTTTAACAACTGGCTAAGCTTCTGGTGTCATTCTAAGGAAATCTAGTATTTAGTAACCACAGAGCACCAAAAAAGATTGTCACGCCAAGTAACAAAAACCTGTTCCACGAACTATAAAGGTCTTCCTCCCACACAATTCCAAAGGATAAAGTCCACCAGCGAAGTTATGTAATCTCCAAAGGGAGATGAAAGCGCTAAGATTTTTTGTTTATTTTGTTTGGTGTGAAAAGAAATCTAGTATTTGTTTGCCTGGGATGACATGAACGACAGACCATGATGCTTTGCCAGAGATGGCCTGCACCTGTCGCCCTTGGGATTCTGGATACTGGCAAAGGCTCTTGCCACCCCTATAGTGCGTTTTTTAGGCAAGATTCAAATGACAAATTCAACACCGTAACAGGTACAAGCAAGCAAAATCTGAGGGTAATGCTACTCAATGCTAGAAGTCTAAACCTCAAAATGCACTCACTCAAGGCACTCCTTAAAATGGAGAACATCGACATCTGTGCAGTGACAGAGACCTGGTTCAAAGCTCCAGAGAGCACCCCTGTATTACCAGGCTATAATTCATACCACACCTTTCAGCCACCTAACCCGGACCGAAACAGTAAAGGCGGAGGCGTGTCTAAATTCATTAAGGAAATCCACACCTCCAAGCTAGTTGCTTAGCATAATGCATCCAAGATTATCCAAGTTCAACTAACTCTGGGCAAGACCGCAATCCAGATTGTAGCTTGCTACAGATCCCTCACCATGCCCCAGGATTCCCATTCCTCTTTTCTTGATGCACTGGAAAAATATTAGGGTACAACCCAACACCCTAATAATGGGTGATTTCAACTACCCCACCATTAACTTGGAAAACTACTCGTGTACCAAATCTTTTGCTCAACGTTTTCTGGAATTCATAAATTCCAACGACCTGGATCAACGTATCCACACCCCCACCAGGGGCAGCAATATCCTAGACCTGGTCTTCACCAACATAGGCGACCAGTGTTCCACACCAGAGGTCAATTCCTTGTTGGCCAGATCTGACCACAAGCTAATCACCCTAGACATCCAAATTCCGCTCCCACCCCCCATTAGGGAAACAAAAAAATTTCTCCAAAGCCAACTTCACTCTTAAGACAGAAGTGACAAACTTCACAACACCCATGCAGATGGACAATAGAGGTACAACTGCTGAATCCTACACAAATGCACTTTATAAGCACTTACATGGGTGCTTGGATTGTGCTATTCCTAACAGAACCAAGATGCTATCCTCCAAAAAAAAAGGAAGCCAATCTGGTGGTCTTCTGCCATAAACAAACTCTACAACAGAAGAAAGAAACTGTTGCAAAAAAGAGTAAAATCCCATGATTGGAGGTACTCCCTGGTCAGCCTCAGTAAGAAGCTGAGATCCCTCATAAAATCCTTCAAAGCTAGTTATGAAAACAAAATCACCACTGATTCTAAAGACAACCACAAAGCATTCTATAGCTATGTCAAGAATCTCAATGGCAACACTCAGATCTGCTCTGAGTTACACCACAATGTCACAAAATATACAGAACCAACTGACATTGCCAACATCCTGGCAGACAGGTTCAGTGCTAACTTTAACCCCCCCTCTCACCCGCTAAAAGGACAATCTCTATACCAGAAGAATGCAAAGTTCCTGTAATCATGGTTGCACAGGTAAGAAACCTCACTCTCCAAAGCCAAGAACACAGCATCCATGGGACCTGACAACATCCCAGCTGCCCTCTACACAAATTACAGAATGAACTGGCACCCCACCTAAGTACCATGTTCAGTCATAGCCTCACCTCAGGCTTTGTGCCCATTGAATGGCACACCATGATGGTTATCCCACTCCACAAATGGGGAATCCACGACAGACCCCGGGAACTACCACCCTATTAGCCTGATGAGCCTGGTCTGCAAGGCCATGGAACGTGTCATTATGGAACTCATAAACAAAAACATTGGAGATCTCCAAACTCTGGACCCCACACAGTTCGGGTTTGTAAAAGGCAGATCATGTCTCCTAAATCTGATAGACTTCTTTGAAGCAGTCACCAAAGCCACAGATGAGGGTAAGGTGGTTCACACAGCCTATCTAGATCTCGCCAAGCTGTTAGACACCATCCCTCACTCTGGAAGTATAGATAAATTCACTAAACTAGGTATAAATCCCTTTGTCACAAGATGAGTTGCCAACTGACTTACTGACAGAACCCACACTGTGAAAGTAGCAGACTCCAAATCAGACTTCAGACCAGTGACAAGTGGAGTACCACAGGATTCAGTCCTGGTTCCTCTCCTGTTTGGTATCTACATCTCTGAAGTACAGGCTAACACAGAAGGTCTTTGGCTAACTAAGTTCGCAGATAACTGCAAACTAGGAGCCATAATTGAAACTCCTAACAATGTAGACATCCTACAAAAGGGCCTCACTGAGACAGAAGCCTGGTGTCAAAGCCATGACCTCAAGCTCAATGCCAAAAAGTGCACTGTCATTCCCTTTGGTAAAAACTCTGTACCCATGAACTACCACATAGGCAGTAGTCTACGTAACACCAAAAGTGTGATAAGAGACCTTGGGACACAGGTGGACAGTAGTCTCTCCTTTGATAATCACATCGCCACAGTGGTCAGGAAATCCTTCTACATGGCACACCTCATCACAAAAGGTTTCTAATCCAGAAGAAAAGAGGTCATTGTTCCCCTCTACTCATCACTCATTAGACCCATTATAGTAGAGTAGAGTACAACGCCCCTTTTGGTATGTATCTCACAAGACATCTACAACAACTGGAAAGGCCGTAGAAATACCTCACAAAGAGGATTACTGGCCTCAAATAGATGTCCTACGCAGACAGTCTCAAAAAAGTCCAGCTTTACTCTGTCATATATCGCCTACTCAGAGGCGATCTCTGCCTAACATACAAAGCTATGTCAAACCCAGAGCTGTTGGACATGCTCCACTTAAAGAAATCCCAATTCCTCTGAGCACCACGCTCTAGGGACCTAAACCTTGTCACCACAATAAACAGAACATGCTGGAGGGATAGCTTCCTGTCCCAGATACTTCCCATACTCTGGAACAGACTACCTATCTATGTCAAACAGAGCTCTTCATTAGCAGTCTTCAAGAACAATCTTGATGATTGGATGGGAAATAGGAAATTCCCCCCAAGGACCACTTCTGGAGCTCTGCTCGACAGGGGCACAGGAAAATAATTTTGTTGGGTGGCGAAAGACAGGGTACCTTTTTGGCTAGGGTTATATAGGCCCTAGGGCCAATAGCCTAGTACCTACGTATGAACCTATGAATACATTATTAGCTGGGACTCTTAGAACAGCACTAGGTCTGTTATTGGGGGGATGTTCCAGTCATTCTGCCCTAAAATGACTTTCACATGTTTTCTTCCAGATTTCAAGATAACAATCTAGCTGAGGTGTACAGTGCAGCTGCCAGAAAGAAGGGTAACCAGGAAAACTTCACCATTGCTAAGCATTTCATCTCCAGCCCTGGAGTCAGCTTGACTTTATATTTATAAAGGAAATCTTCGACTCTCCACAGTTACAATGGAAGATGTCAGAAAAAGAACCAAGTTATGGGTGCAAAGGGGACAGTATGGGGTATAGGAACAAGTATATCATCCAAATGTGAAAGATCCTTCAGTGTAGTCACTTGCAAAAGTGAAAAAGGGCTGTTATAACTTGCTCTATTAGGGGACAGTTTACTGGAGCTGCTCAGAGTTTCGTGACTTTAGCAAGAAATTTAGAGTGCATATGAACAGAAATCCAAGGCAGCCACTAAATTAAACTGAAAAATAAGTATATTGTTTGCCTGTAATGTACTTTCTGAACTGTATTTAACTAAATTGCTGCTTCATTTCTGCATTTTTGCTGTTGAGACTGTTTTTCTGCACTTGAATTTTGTAATAGCTCTGCCTAATATAGCATAGGCTAGATTCAGATTTGCTGAATCTGGACTGTTTAGTATCACTTGAGCACCAAAACCAGCCATCTTGCATTAAGAGGGCTCTCCTGAACCCTTGTGGCAGAAATGTGTAGCCCAGGACCCATATGAGTTGGAGATCGTTGGAAAAAGGCTCAGTTTTGGGCTTTCCTATTGGTCAGTTTGTGTTAAAACTATTTAACTTTGCCTGTATTTAAGCCTTGTGTTTGCAGTGCACCACACAGCGGGGTTTAGTGCTGTGTTGTATAGACACAAATGGCGAGAAGGACAATTTTCCCTAGATATCTGCAAGTGAACCCTCCCAAACTACCCTTCTGCAATGTGAATAACTCAGTTGCACACTGGCAAGTGTTTTTTTTTTGTTTTTGTTTTATTTTTTGTTTTTTTAACACTAGCCTGCTGCAGAATAGACCACTTGGTTAATCCTAGAGCATAACTTGCACAAACTAGCCCACTCCCCACTAGTAATTAGGGTATAATCCTGCCACAACAGATGGTCAGTTTCTCACCATTTCTCCAGCCAACCTGATTTCATTGGGCTTCCTGAGGCAGTGTAGTAATTGATTAATGTTTACTGACAACCACTTACTTTTAAAACAAGCAAATACAATATGTGACAGATGTATATACACTATGAAACTGGACTCAGTTATCTCCTGTAAAAACAAACAAAACATCAAACAGGTTGTCAGCACACATAATTCACCTCTTGCACATAACAAGCACACAACACATAAACCCACATACTCAGAGGTAGTCACTTGAAGCCTACCAAAAGATCAGAGACCTCCCAAGAGCAAACCTATTGCACACACTGCAGAGCCAGTAGCATCCGCTACGCATAACACACACACCAGTGTCTCAACAAATAAGCCCCTAAGGCAGAACACCTATAAACCAAATGTCCTGGTCATAGGTGACTCCATATTAAGACACACTGATGTCTCCCTCACCAGGGTGGACAAGGAGAAGGTCATGGTTAGCTGCCTGTCAGGTGCTAGGATCCATCAAATCATGCACACACTCGAGTCTCTCCACAACAGTTACCAGTATGATTCCGTCATAGTCCATGTTGTGGTGAATAACTTGAGATGTACCTCTCTGGACTATATGAAGAGAGACATGACTGAACTCTCTGATTATGTGTCACAGACAGCTATGTCCCTAGCCCTAAGCAGCATTCGACTTTCACCCAGGATGATGCCTCAATACAAACAAAAAATGATTGACTTCAACAATTGGCTTAGTTTCTGGTGTCAGTCCAGGGAGATCCAGTATCTGTCAGCCTGGGAAGACATGATCGACAGACCACGTTGCTTTGCTAGGGATGATCTTCACCTGTTGCCTCTTGGCTTTCGGTTAGTACTTGCCTCCTGTTAGTGTCTTTTTTAGGCAACATCACAACAACAAAATTTCCACTGTAAAAAAAATCCGTTCAAGACAAACTCATGTTACTTAATGCTAGAAGTCTAAACAGGAAACTCCACTCTCTAGCAGTCCTCCTCACCTTAGAAGATGCTGATGTCTGTGCAGTCACATGATTCAAGGCCACTGAGAGCACTCCAGCCGTGCAAGGCTACACATGCCTTCCATGTGTTCAGACCTCAAAATGAGCTTGAAAAACCAAAGCCAGAAGTGTATCCATCTTCATTAAGGGCACCTACACCTTGAGACTGGTTAAACAGTATGATTCTCTGTCGGTCCAACTAACTAGGTAAAACCCCCCTTCCACATCATTGTTAGCTACAGGTCCCCCACCATGAACCAAGAGAAACACACTGCCTACCTGGACTTACAGTTATTTGCTCTACAGCCAAACACCTTGGTCATGGGTGATTTCAAATATCCTCCCATTGACTGGGAGATGTATATGAGCACAAACATGCTCACCCTGAGGTTTCTGAACTTTGTCAACACAAATGCTCTGGAACAAATAGTCTGTATCCCCACAAGGGGCACAAATGTCCTAGACTTAATACTGACCAACATGGGGGGTCACTGCTCTACTCCTGTGTTTTGCCCTCCCTGGTAATGTCTGATCATAAATCAGTCTCGTTTGAAGTAACAATCGGACCTGACCGCCCCCCCAAGAGCTAAAATGAGAAATTTCTCCAAAGCAAACTACAGCCTACTAAGCGATGGTACAAATAGTTTCGAACCCCCTGCTAATACACCAAAGAGTCCTTATACACAGCACAAGCAGAAAACAATAATTCAAAGTGGAAAGGGGTGATGATGAAACGGGGGGGGGTGTTCAAGAAGCAAGGAGAGACTGGGATTTTGGATGCAGACCTTTAAGGAGAATAACAATAATCATACAGAATATTATATCTATAAAATAGCAGAAAGTATTCTAAGAACTAAACCAACACGGGAATGGAGAAAGGAGATGTTGACTATATGGATGACTGCAATTAGGGATACAGACGATAGGCAAGAGGGGGTTGGAATTTATTGGAGAAAACTGGCAGAGGAACCAAGGTATTGGGAGCAAATAACTAGACAGGGAAAGATGATAGAATGGGAAGATGCCAAGAATTTATTTGGACTGCAGGTTAGAGATTGCCTTCCCTATCAGGGATTGATATCACAGTATAGGCAATGAGAGAGAAATAGGGGTATCCAAAATAAAAGACCAGCTCTGTTAGAGTTTTTAATAGAATCTAGCAAAGTAGCTGCCATTAAAAAAGGAATAATTAGTAGAGCATAATGGGAAGAGAGATTTGGTGAGCAATTCACAAAGAAACAATGGAAGGATATATGTATGTCTCCCAAATATGCAACAAAATCTAGAAGATTTTGGATTTTTATCTGGAAATGTTTACATAAGACTGTGGTGGTGGTGCTGCGGTAGCATTGTCGCCTCACGGTAAGATGATGTCCTGTCCGATTCTCAGCTAGAGGTCTTCTGTGTGGAGACATGCGTGAATGGATGTATCTTCGTTGAAGGTTGTGCGTCAGGGCTGGCAACTTGGCACGTAAAAATCTATTGCCAATCATTAGCGGACTGGAGTTCTGCTGTGGCAACCCCTAACCGAGAAAAGCCGAAAGACACGACATCTGGAAATGTTTACATAGATATTTTTATATCCCAAGTAGACTACAGAGAATTTTTCTTCAGGATGACAGCAAGTTTTGGAGGTGTGAAGGGGAAGAAAGAGGTAATTGAGAACATGTTTTCTGTGAGTTGGTGGACTTTAAGCATTCCCTACAGGATGCAGTGTTAGAGATGTTGGGAGGCAGACTGGTCTGATGAGGGAGATTTTTCTGAGCAATGATAAAGAATCTGAATTGCTTAGACATTGCTGTGTCTAATAATGGTGACTGTCAAAAAAGCAATTACAAGAAAATGGAAATTATAATCTAAACCAACTGTACTGGAAGTAGTGAAAATAGTAACAGAGATAAAACAACTGGAATTGAGATCTTTAGAAAAGGGTAGGACCAAACCACATAGGAAAAATGGGAATTGTGGGAGTAATACATACAAGGGAGGAATTAGGTTTAAAAGACTGCAGGACTTAATATGAGCGTTGTAATATCTGCGTGAGAAAGAGTGAGTAGATTATAACTGATGTACAATGTTTACAACTGGGAGTGTGTCAGTATGGTTTCTGATGTAAAATGCTTGCAACTAGACATTTCTTGTTTAAAAAAGGCAAGAACTGAATAATTTATATAATGTTGTTTAGGTTATATGATGTATATAGCAATATATGTGAAATAATGTTTGTTATGTTAATACAGTTTGATTACTTTTATATGAATGTAGATTTGCCTATGTCACAAGTGATAATTCAACAGAGGTGTTTGGAAAAAAAAAAAACAGTCCTATGTAGAGGTGCACACAAATGCCTTGTGTAACCACTTATGCAACTGTATAAATTTGGCTGTACCTGAAAGAATCAAAACCAGGTCCTCACAAAAAAGCAAGCCACCCTGGTGGACCTCAAGTATAAATAGGTTATGTAATAAGATAAAGAAACTGATGTCCAGGCACAAGAGGGAACTGACTCAGCAGAGGAAAAAACCCTCCACAGCTTAACAAGCAAACTGGATATCTTGTAAAACCCTCTAAAGCTAATTACAAAGCTAAATTAGCATCCCTAGCTAAGGATAATCATAAAACATTCTTTAGCTTTGTCCGAAATGTAAAACGAAAGGCCCAACTTTGTGCCCAACTAGTAATGGATGGTACCACTAATACTAAACATGAGAAAATTGCCAACCTGCTAGCTGACAGATTTGGCACAAACTTCACTCCCTCCATCCCCACCTATCGTAACCCAGAGGATACCAGACACCAGTCCCTCTACCTAGTATGTCCAAAGAGCAGATCATAACCTCGCTATCCAAGCCCAAAAACACTGCTTCTATGAGACCAGATAACATCCCAGGCTGCTTTCTAAATAGCCTAAAACAGGACCTTGTGGAACCACTTGGTACTCTCTTTAACCACAGCCCAAGGACTGGTTTTGTTCCAGCAGAGTGGAAAATGGCAACAATAATCCTCTTGCACAAAGGGGGTCCATTGACTGACCTTGGGAACTATAGACCCATTACCTAAAAAGCCTTATCTGCAATTCCATGGCAAGAATCATCATGAAACTTGTTAACAAAGACTTAGGTGACCTTAAACTCTCGACCTGACCCAGTTTGGCTTCATTAAGGGTAGATCATGTTTATTAAACCTGGTGGACTTCTTCGAGAATGCTGTCAAAGCCCTGGATGAAGGCAAAACAGTACCTACCACCTGTCTCGATTTAGCCAAGGCTTTCAACACAATCCTACACTCAAATATCATTGAGAAACTCTGGCAGCTGGGGATTAACCCTTACATCACCGTATGGGTAGCCAACTGGCTCACCACCAGAATGCATACAGTCTAAGTTGGAGATTCCACCTCTTACCAGCAGACCAGTTACTAGCAGTATACCACAAGGATATGTGCTGAGCCCTCTGCTGTTTGGAATCTATTTCTTGGATGTCCAGGCAAAATTAGATGGCCTCTTGCTTATCAAGTTTGCTGATGATTGCAAACTAGGTGCAATCATTGTGTCCCTCTAACAATGTTAACGTATTACAAAAGGGGCTAACACGGACAAACAATAGGTGCCAAAGCCATGGAATTGAACTAAATGCCAAAGAGTGCATTATTATCCCTTTTGGCAAAGGAGATGTCCTTCCAAATTACAGTATAGACAGTACCCCCCTAATCTCTAACCCAGTGGTGTGAGATTTGGGAACACAGGTTGATATCAACCTAAACTTTGATCACCATGTCTCCACAGTGGTAAGGAAGGCCTTCTATGTTGTGCATCTCATCTAGGACTAAGGATGTTATAACGCCACTGTATTCAACCATCTTCAGACCACTGATAGAGTACAATGCTCCCTTCTGTATGTACCTCACCAGACACCTGCAGCAATTGGAGAGACCGCAAAGGTTCCTCACCAAGAAAATACAGAGCCCTTCAAAACATGACTTATGTGGACAGACTGAAATCCTTGTTACAGTACTCTGTATCTTAAAAGATGCTGAGAGGCGACTTGTATCTGGCCCACAGAGCAGTCTCTGACCCTGCTCTAATGGAAATGTTACACATCCGAAAGTCGAATGTGACAAGATTCACTCACTCCAGGGAACTTAACCTAGCCTGTGACATTAACAGGACATGCTGTAGAGACAGATATATCTCCCAGAGATTGCTGCTGCTCTGGAATGGACTCCCAATTCATGTGAAGCAGAGCTCCTCAATGGCCCTATTGAAGAGAAACTTGGATGGGAGACCGTAAGTTTACCCTGGGAGTGGTACTTATGTCCCTCATGGACAGAGGTAGTAAGTGCTGATGACTGACTCACAAATATAGATCATCTAACATGGTCAATTAGGGAATAAGGGTATAACATAGCTCGGCTTGTAAAGGCTCTACGGCCATTAGCCTAGTATCCTCCTATGAAACCAGAAACATATTTGATCTTGTTTTATAATAATCACTAGCATCTTTCTAAGTTATTACTCTTCTACCATAGTAGCAGCAGCATCCATTTTTTTGTAATTTTGCTGTCCAGACAGTACCCTAGAATATGACATCATTAAGCCCCTTAATTTCTTTTAATAGCTTATTGTCATGACTTAGAACTCTGATGCCTAAATCCAGAGTTTCTTTTAGTAATTTAAGGCAATTGCTTCTGTCTTTTTTTAATGACGACACGCTGATTTTTGTTATTTGTAGGCACTCATACAATTACCTTCCTTTCTTGACAAGCTGTATCGGATTTTCTTTGCCTGGACCCTGAGAGTTCTGTGCACATTCTGCATGAGATGTAGTATGGAAACCAACTCCTATACTGAGCCAATGCATTTCATGAAATATGAACCAGATCTCTCTGCAAACAGGGGAGAAGGTACAAGCAAGGGAATGAATGCTAAACTAAAGCTTCACGGTATGACTTGTCTTACTCTCTCTCTCAGCACTTTAAGAACTCCAGCTAAGAAGAGTAGCATGAATTCAGCCAGTAAACATAGGATACAAAGCAGAGTGCCACTGTCCAGTCTTCAACACACGCAGTCAAAGAATGCAGAGAGATGTTATTAATATAGTAAGCATGCACAGCAGGGTGACACTGTAATCTTTAGAACACAGAAACACACTGGCCACTTGGGGAGTTTACTAACCATGGCACACAACAAGGTGGCACTATATCCTCTGTTTTTCAAAAGTAAACGCAGCACTTATTGGACACTGCAGTACTTTTGGGGTGCATGGCAGTGTAGCACTGTGCATCCTGTAGTAAATAAGATGCTGTAGGTATATAATTTAAGGGTGCAGAATAAAGTAGTTGGCACAATGCTGCTATATAACACACATGATATGCATGTGGGGGCTCCAGTTTAAAACCAGAATGCATGGTGCATAACAGTATGGTGTGCTTTACATTCTTGTTTAATTTGGGCCAGCATAGCCTGAGATGTGGATGGACTGCAGCACCATGAAGCATGCAGGAGAACAGCAGGACACAAGGATGACCTCATGTCCAGTTTTAAACAAAGAAATGTGCAGCACATTTCAAAACACATGAAACAGCGTTGTGCTTTTTACTAGTTCTTTAAAGCTTTGCATTCTTGATTATCATTATGCAGCAGAGAGTTTTGATGCATTAGGTTCATGTTAAGAACTGTGCTGATATCGGCACAACTTACCTGTATATCTCTGTACCATTATGTAGCTACAGATTTACATTTGCAGAAGTGGCACTATACAAGTTACTGCAGTATGTATCTACTCTGGGTGCAGAACATGCATTTACCTACATATTTAAATATGTGTGTGTGTGTGTGTGGGGGGGGGGGGGGCATCTGTCCATCTGCTGTCTTTGGTGAGCCGGTATCTACTCTGCTAACAGTGTACCACTGATAAGAACATTAGCTGTGTTTATATACGAACACACTAGCTTTTCTCTTACTAAAAGCTCCTCTCCATATCATGCCATTGCAGTTTCAGCAGACAGAGCTGGTGTTCTTCATCATTGTCTTTGAATTATCCTTGCACTTTTATTCATGCTGCAAGCTGTTTCAATGCCTGCTGTGCAGCAACTGTCTGAAGAATGATTAATTGCATGTTATTTAACCAAGTCATGAATAATCACAACCCAAGCATGTATTACGTTTAATTGATCTGTCAAGTTATCAGCAAAGAAATATTGCCATAAACTATCAGCTTGCTCCCCCAAATCTCCATTATGTATTAATTCAATTGGTTGGACAAACTCAGAGAAAAGGGGGACATATAAAACAAGATAACCGGCTCACATTTTTCTTCAACTGGCCTGATTCAAAACCTATGTACAACATGTGTGTCAAATCAAATTCTGATGTACTAAAACTCTGACAGCATGAACTTGTAATCTTCTGTTTTCAGTGTTTTGTGTAGCAATTATGTCACGTGACCAGCTGCAGCACTCCTTCCTCCTTGGTGAGTAGTAACAAAACTTTAAGCATCAGTAGCACAGAGTTTGCTATGAATTGTATGTTAGACTTTTCCCTGTAGTTTACTGGGTACTGGACCTATGCAATGTGGAGTATGAAACTGCACAACTGATATCTCACACTGCCTTCACAATGCAGTCTCTCATTCACTGACTCATTTTCCCTTTCTAAAAACAAGAACTTAAGTCATTTGGGTAATGGGGGGCTCACTGATACACTCCCTAAGGGGGTTATGTTCTAAAGAGGGGAGCTGCCCGTGGACGCAATCAACGTGCATGTTGGGGTGGGGAAAGGGAATTGGGTAGGCCATATATATCCCCCCCTGAATGGAAGTACAGACAAGTCAAGCCTCCAAGATGCCCTTAGTATCTATTATCAATCTATCATATTCTACAGCAAGTTCAAAGTGTTGTAAGAAATTGACTGCTAAACCCAACATGGACGTGGGAACTGGGTGGGCCAGGCTGGTACAAATGAAGTCCAGAGGGACAAAAAAAAAAGAGAATGTGAGTCATTGGTATTTGCAAAGGATTTAAACTTTGCTTAGAAAATCATAGCTAACTAAAATCTAAAAGCTGCTGCGTAAAAGCTCAGCTGACAACTGTCTTAAATATTGTTCATGTAAAACCTGGATTTACATCAGTCATTTCCAAGTCAGTAGGAAAATGACAGCTAAGAAAGATAAAAGGCAAAATAATACATAATGTAGGGCTTTAATAGAAAGAAGCTTTTGAGTATGGAAACAAATTGCATCTGAATTGCTCTCCAATATGTAATTATGGAATAGCATAAATGAGAGAGATTACTTACTGTAACACAAAAGGAATAATATCTCATAAAACCGATGATCAATATATAATTAAAAGTATATATTTTTTTATTCTGCTCATAGCTGTCCTTTAATCTTCACATAATTTGAATGATAATTCAATTCAGCACCTAGTGCAAATTTAATGTGGCTCCAGAATGTTTGTTTTTTGAGATTCATATAATGGTGTTCTATAATGTTTACTTTTAACAAGTGTAATTTGACATTTATCAGCATTACACCTAGCTTGCACACCAAATGGTTGCTCATATTACCGGAATATTTATACGCAGTTCAGATTTCGATTAATAGTTTATTCAATGGCAGGAGATCCGGGATCTGCCATTTTGCTTTTGCTCTTTAAACCCATAAATGGTGATCGCTGTATGATGGTATTTACCATGACCTAGGACTACATTTACTTTATCTTTTTGGAAGGTAAGAACCTAGTTGTTATGCACAGTTTAGAGTTTGTACCATAGTTTCTTCAACTGCAGGATATTCAAGACCTGACATTTAGTTTTTGGCCTTTAAATCCATACATGGTAATAGGTATGTGATGTCAATTCTGTAACAGTAAGAACACTGACCAGGACCTAGGACTGCATTTACCTTAGCTTCTTGGAATGTAAGAATTCAGTCTTGCAAGTGTAGTCCAGTTAGTGACATGGTTCCATTGTAACATTTCTTTTTTTGGAATGTTATTACCTTTCATGGTAGCTGTAAGTCTGAAACTAAAAGGCCAGTTAGATAATGACAGTAACATGTTCAGAAAGATGGAGAGAAAATGTGCAACACACGAGATATAAATACAGTTTAGCTTTTTATGCATTGAATTTGGAGGAGGTATAGGATCAGTAGATTGTGATCTGATGATACTTTCTTTTGGTGAAATTTATCACAGTTACAAGGAGTCCAAACCCATCAAAATATTCATCTCCTGCCAAGATCTAATTTCAGCAGCTAACACAGTTAACAGAGTGAAACATAATATTTTATAGGTCATGTTGAACAAGCATAGTAAACAGTAGTGACTAGGGTCTTTGTTGTACTAAGT